>NC_079198.1:23987598-24287598 GCF_029499605.1 Hyla sarda | reverse complement strand
CTAAGTGTCCACACAGTCTGTAGAAATAATGCAGGTAGATAATGTGAATAAATATCTCAGTTGCAGCAATAAATCCAGATGATTTAACTTCAATTATGGTGTCTGTAGATATTGTCTCTAACGGATACAGCGATTGATACAATAGTAACTGGGCAAGAGATTAAACAATTTGTAAGCTTATATGAGGTTGTGATTCTAGTTCTCGGCACCGCGCGCTACTAGAGACTTGGCGGTCTCAAAAATGTGCAGCGGCGGTAATTATTTTTGGTTGCTACTGGTTACAGTATTTGAAATGCAATATGGTAAAAGTTGGTACCTTGTTGTATTCTGGGTTGGTCGCCGGACGGGTCCCGGTTGGTTGGTCGCCGGACGGGTCCCGGTTGGTTGGTCGCCGGACGAGTCCCAGTTTCCCAAGCAGTAACAGCGCTGCTAGAGACAGGGCTGTCTCACAGGTATGCAGTGGAGATGGTGTATAGTGGAAGCGCTTCTCACATGATAAATAATTTTTAGTTGGTACCTCTATTGTGTTGTCCTGATCGTCAGCCGGTCACAATCCCTGGGCAGAGCTGTTAGAGACCTGGCCGTCTCGGTTCGTACAGCGGCAGCGGTGGGCTCGATCTGAGGGTACTGCAGCAGTTCTCCTGCAAGCAAGAAAAATGGAAAGCCAGCGATGTTCTCGTGGTGTGGATGGCACGTAGTGTCCTGATTATTAGCAGGTGCCGTGGGTCTTTGTGTATCGCTGTATCCTTGTGGGATTTTGGTGGATGACACTTAGGATAAATAGTAGTTTAAGGCTGGACGCGTTTCTGGTCCTCCATAGGACCTTTCTTCAGCAACTCAACATGTAATGGTTAGAGACCTTTTTGTAAGATATAAATATATATATATATATATATATATATATATATACATAGCTCCCCCCCCTAATTAGGGGGGGAGCTAGGTGTATATATATAACCTACAAAAATGTCTCTAACCATTACATGTTGAGCTGCTGAAGAAAGGTCCTATGGAGGACCTGAAACGCGTCCATTGAATATTTTATGTGTAGACTATTTCATATATCAGTGTATTTCTGCTGACCCACAAGGGCCCTGTGGGTCAAAAAACACAAATATTACGAATATCCTATTATGAATAAATGTATTTGTATCTAATATTCATGACTCTGAGCCCCAATTTTTCTATATATTTTATATATTTAGATTGCACCAGTTCCTTTCCTCTCTCTTATATCTAATGTCTAGAGAAACTTTTTTTTCACAGTCTGAGAGTCCTTTAGGTACTTTTTTTTGCAAAATCAAGGTGGCTTTTTTGTTTTGTTTTTACTGAGGATGGGGCTTCTTACTTCTGTAGACACCTAATTGGTGAAGTGTTGCAGTGATGGTTGACCTTCTGGGAGCTTCTGCCATCTGCACGGAGGATCTTTGTAGCTCAGCTTTCTTACTGAGGCTCTTCTCCCCTAAATACTTTATAGTGTCCCATTACCTGTGTTCGAGCTGATATACCCTAAAGAAGTTATTGTGAGGATGGGAATTAACTATTGTAAACCACATGAATCAGTTTCTCCTCACAATCTGAGGTCTACAGGCAGTTCCTTCCCCTCATGACTTTTTTCTCTGATGTGCATCAACAGCTATAAGACCTTATATAGACAAGGCTGAGTCTTTCTGAATCCTGTCCAATCATCTGACTTCTTCTTCTTCTGGGCGGGGAACATTTGCGGAATGGTGCAGTCGCTTGCTTGAAGATTTATTTTATGCTTCCCTTAAATCCCCTTACATTCCTGCTGCCTCCACGCACACTCTCCAACAACTGAATTCTCAAAACAACTGAACTGAATAACTCCTCCCCCCTACACTACATATATATGGCCTAGCTAGGGGGCCTCCCATTGGGCAATCAGGGTCACATGGGTTCTCTGCATCATACCTCCTTACAGATACTGTACATTTCTTAAAGGGGTAGTCCAGTGGTGAAAAACTTATCCCCTATCCTAAGGATAGGGGATAAGTTTGAGATCGCGGGGGTCCGACCGCTGGGGCCCCCTGCGATCTCTCTGTACGGGGCCCCGGCTCTCGGCCCAGATAGCGGGTGTCGACCCCCGCACGAAGCGGTGGCCAACACGCCCCCTCAATACATCTCTATGGCAGGGCCGGAGATTGCCGAAGGCAGCGCTTCGGCTCTGCCATAGAGTTGTATTGAGGGGGCGTGTCGGCCGCCGCCTCGCGTGGAGGTCGACACGCCCCCTTCCCGCGGGCTGTCGGGGCTCCGTACAGGAGATCGCAGGGGGCCCCAGCGGTCGGACCCCCCGCGATCTGCAACTTATCCCCTATCCTTAGGATAGGGGATAAGTTGCTCACCACTGAGTCACCACTGGACTACTCCTTTAAGGGTACATGGCAAAACAACATAAATTAACAGGCAAAGACTACAATGAATTACTACAAACGTGCACAATTTTAAAATAGACACTTTCTGCAAAACTAACTGTGAAATGCAGTGAATCATTATAGACATCTCAGTGGAAGATATTTTCCTTGAAAAAGGTGCAAAAAAAGCACTCAAGTAAGACAAAAATACTGCAAAAAATAAATAAAAATTAATGCAGGAGGAATGAATGCCCACAACCCCCCAATGTGTCATTAAAACATTCTCAGAATAACTTTAGCTACGTGAAGTGACACGTGTCAGATTTGTACAAATGGGGCTGTGTCCATAGGGACAAAACTGTCTAGCTCAGTCATCTTTATATTGTCATATACTGGTTGAATTGCAGGTGTGAACTAAAATATGTAGGCATCAATAGACACACCCTAGTGACTACTCTTAACATGGAGGCTAAAACTGTCTAATTCTTAGAGTAAACAGACTAGATAGTCTAAAAATGCATGCGTGACTGATTGTGGGGGTCTGACTGCTGGGACCCTAAGATCTCCAGAACGGCTCATCTCTTCCTGCTGAGCGTTCTGGCCCCTAAATTCTGAGATGAACTGGTCTGAGCAGTGACGGCCCAATCAGCCAATAACCAGCTGAGATGGGACATTGCTGCTGACAGTGATTGGCTGCCACTGCCGAGATAAGTTTGTGTCAGAAGGTGGGGGCTGGGCCAGTAGGAAATAAAAACTTATCGGAAAGTTGCTTAACCCCTTAACAACAATGGACGTAAATGTACTTACAGCACCATGATGTACATTTACGCTCCGCCATGACCGCGAACACCGGACCGGTATTTGCGTCATGGGCGGCAGGTCCCTGCTGCTGTCAGCAGCCAGGGACCCGCTGGTAATGGCGGACATCTGCGATCATGCGGATGTCTGCCATTAACCCCTCAGATGCCGTGATCTATACAGATCACAGTATCTGCGGCAGTGCGTTACTTTAAATGGATGATCGGATCGTCCGCATTTCTGCCGTGGGGATCCGATGATCCATAATGGCGGATGGAGGCCCCCTCACCTTCCTCCGTCCGTCTCCAGGGGTCTTCTGCTCTGGTCTGAGATCGAGCAGACCAGAGCAGAAGATCACAAATAACACTGATCAGTGCTATGCCCTATGCATAGCACAGAACAGTATTAACAATCAAATGATTGCTTTACATAGTCCCCTATGGGGACTATTAAAGTGTAAACTAAAGTGAAAAAAAAATGTAAAAAAAAAAAAAGTTAAAAATAAGTGAAAAATCCCCTCTCCCAATAAAAACATAAATCATCCGTTTTTCCCATTTTACCCCCAAAAAAGCATAAAAAAAATAATAAAAATATTTGGTATCGCCGGATGTGTAAAAGTCGTAACTATCAAAATATATTGTTAATTATCCCGTATGGTGAACGGCGTAAACGAAAAAAAAAAAAAGTCCAAAATTGCTGCTTTTTTGTCACATTTTATTCCTTAAAAAATTAATAAAAGATTAATAAAATGTTAAAACAAAGCAAAAGTGGTACCAATAAAAACTACAGATCATGGCGCAAAAAATGAGCCCTCATATTGCCCCGTATACGGAAAAATTAGAACGTTATATGTGGTCAAAATTATTAATAAGTTGTAGGGCAATTTCAAACATACAAATTATGTTAAAACAAATTTTTTTTTTTTTACCAGTACAATTATAGAAAAGCATATATCATGGGTATAATTTTAGTCGTATTAACCCCCAGAATAAAGAAAACATGTCATTTTTACCATAAAGTGTACACCGTGAAAACAAAACCTTCCAAAATTTGCTAAATTGCGGGTTTCTTTGAAATTTTCCCAGAAAAAGAATATTTCGGTTGCGCCGTACATTTTATGGTAAAATAAGTGGTCATTACAAAGTAAAGTTGGTGACGCAAAATACAAGCGCTCATATTGGTCTGTGTATGAAAATATAAAAGAGTTATGATTTTTAGAAGGCGAGGAGGAAAAAATTAAAATGCAAAAATAAAATTGGCCTGGTCCTTAACTCCTTAAGGACCGGGGTTTTTTCCGTTTTTGCATTTTTGTTTTTTGCTTCTTGCCTTTAAAAAATCATAACTCTTTCAATTTTGCACCTAAAAATCCATATGATTGCTTATTTTTTGCGCCACCAATTCTACTTTGTAATGACGTCAGTCATTTTGCCTAAAAATCTACGGTGAAACGGAAAAAAAAATAATTGTGAGACAAAATTGAAAAAAACGCTGTTTTGTAAATTTTGGGAGCTTCCGTTTCTACGTAGTACATTTTTCGGTAAAAATGACACTTTATCTTTATTCTGTAGGTTCATACGATTAAAATGATCCCCTACTTATATAGGTTTGATTTTGTCGCACTTTTGGAAAAAATCATAACTTCATGCAGGAAAATTAATATGTTTAAAATTGTCCTCTTCTGACCCCTATAGCTTTTTTATTTTTCTGCATATGGGGCGGTATGAGGGCTCAATTTTTGCGCCGTGATCTGAAGTTTTTAATGGTACCATTGATAGGACTCATTGTTCGCTTTTTATTCATTTTTTCATGATATAAAAAGTGACCAAAAATGCACTATTTTGGACTTTTGAATTTTTTTGCGCGTACGCCATTGACCGAGCGGTTTAATTAATGATATATTTTTATAATTCGGACATTTCCGCACGCGGTGATACCATATATGTTTATTTTTATTTTTATTTACACAGATTTTTTTTTTATGGGAAAAGGGGGGGTGATTCAAACTTTTAATAGGGGAGGGGCTAAATGATCTTTATTCACTTTTTTTTTTTGCAGTGTTATAGCTCCCATAGAGACCTATAACACTGCACACACTGATCATTGTTATCCCATAGGGACCTATAACACTGCACACACTGATCATTGTTATCCCATAGGGACCTATAACACTGCACACACTGATCTTTATCATTGATCACTGGTTTCTCATAGGAAACCAGTGATCGATGATTCTGCCGCTTGACTGCTCATGCCTGGATCTCAGGCACTGAGCAGTCATTCGGCGATCGGACAGCGAGGAGGCAGGTAGGGATCCTCCTGCTGTCCTGTAAGCTGTTCAGGATGCCGCGATTTCGCCGCAGCTATCCCGAACTGCCCACTGAGCTTACTGGCATACTTTCACTTTCACTTTAGACGCGGTGTTCAACTTTGAATGCCGCATCTAAAGGGTTAATAGCGCGCGGCACCACGATCAATGCCGCACGCTATTAGCCACAGGTCCTGGCCATGGCCCCGCGTTATAGATCGGGAGCGGACACATGACGTTCCAGTACGTCATGTGTCCTTAAGGGGTTAAAGGGGTACTCCGGTGAAAAAAAATTTATTTTATTTTTTAAATCAACCGCCCGGTTCTCGCAGTCATGGCGAGGCGTAAATGTACGTCATGGTGCATTAAGTACCACGTCATCATGACGTACATTTACATCCATTGTCGTTAGGGGGTTAAAGGGGTACTCTGGTGGAAAACTTTCTCTTTTTTTAAATCAACTGGTGCTAGAAAGTTATACAGATTTGTAAATTACTTCTATTAAAAAAATCTTAATCCTTCCAGTACGTATTAGCTGCTGAATACTACAGAGGAAATTCTTTTCTTTTTGGAACACAGTGCTCTTTGTTGACATCATGACCACAGTGCTTATTTTAGGAACTGTCCAGAGCAGCATGGGGATTTTCTCCTACTCTGGACAGTTCTTAAAATGGACAGAGGTGTCAGCAGAGAGCACTGTGGTCATGATGTCAGCAGAGAGCTCAGTGTTCCAAAAAGAAAAGAATTTCCTCTGTAGTATTCAGCAGCTAATAAGTACTGGAAGGATTAAGATTTTTTAATAGAAGTAAGTTACAAATCTGTATAACTTTCTAGCACCAGTTGATTTAAAAAAAGAAAAAGTTTTCCACCAGAGTACCCCTTTAACCCCCTAACAACAATGGATGTAAATGTACGTCATGATGACGTGGTACTTAATGCACCATGACGTACATTTACGCCTCGCCATGACTGCGAGAACCGGGCGGGTGCATGCGGCATGCGCGACAGGTCCTGGCAGCTATAAGCATCCAGGGACCCGCTGGTAATGGCGGACATCTGCGATCGCGCGGATGTCCGCCATTAACCCCTCAGATGCCGTGATCAATACAGATCCGATCATCCAACATGGCGGCCGGAGGTCCCCTCACCTTGCTCCGGCCGTCTCCCGGGTCTTCTTCTCTGGTCTGAGATCAAGCAGACCAGAGCAGAAGATGACCAATAATACTGATCAGTGCTATGTCCTATACATAGCACTGAACAGTATTAGCAATCAAACAATTGCTATAGATAATCTCCTATGGGGACTATTAAAGTGTAAAAATAAAAGTAAAAAAAATGTGAAAAATCCCCCCCCCAATAAAAATGTAAAATGTCCTTTTTTCCCATTTTACCACCATAAAGTGTAAAAAAAAAAAATGAATACACATATTTAGTATCACCGTGTGCGGAAATGTCCGAACTATTAAAATATAATGTTATCGATCCCGTACGGTGAACGGCGTGAGCGTAAAAAAAAACCCCGCAAAATTGCTACTTTTTTGTCACATTTAAAAAAAATAATAATAAAAAAATTAATAAAAGTTTTATAACCACAAATGTAGTATCAATAAAAAGTACAGATCATGGCGCAAAAAATTAGCCCTCATACCGCCGCTTATACGGAAAAATTAAAAAGTTATAGGTAGTCAAAATAGGAGAATTTTAAACATACTAATTTGGTTAAAAAGTTTGCGTTTTTTTAAGCGCAACAATAATAGAAAAGTACATTATCATGGGTATCATTTTAATCGTATTGACCCAAAGAATAAAGAACACATGTTATTTTTACTGTAAATTGTACGGCGTGAAAACGAAACCTTCCAAAATTAGCAAAATTGCGGTTTTCTTTTTAATTTCCCCACACAAATAGTATTTTTTTGGTTGCGCCGTACATTTTATGGTAAAATTTGTGATTTCATTATGCAGGACAACTGGTCACGCAAAAAACAAGCCCCCATACTAGTCTGTGGATGAAAATATAAAAGAGTTACGATTTTTAGAAGACGAGGAGGAAAAAATGAAAATGCTAATATAAAATTGGCCTGGTCCTTAAAGGAAAACTGTCACATATTTTCTCCCGCACTATCCCCAGGCACTGGGAGACGCTGATTAAAATGAGCCCTACCTTGGTCTGATCCGCACCGCCGTTTGCCCGCAATTGTAGTTTTAATCTCTGTGTATATCCTGCTTTAACTGGCAAGGGCGGGGCTTCTGCGGGCTAACTGACACTGACGTCAGCGCCGCTCATGAATATTCATCCCTCCTGTTCTCTCTCTCTTCGCCGCTCCTAACCAGAGGGAGGGGGGATGAATATTCATGAGCGGCGCTGAAATCAGTGCCAGTTAGCCCGCAGAAGCCCCGCCCTTGCCAGTTACAGCAGGATATACACAGAGATTAAAACTACAATTGCGGGTGAACGGCGGCACGTATGGGCTCGTTTTAATCAGCGTCTCCCGCACTATCCACCAGTACCTGTGGATAGTGCGGGAAAAAATATGTGACAGTTTTCCTTTAAGGTCAAAATGGGCTTGGTCCTTAAGGGGTTAATAGCAGCTGTGCAGTATACTAGGGTACTGTAACATTCCCTAGAACCTTGCACCACCGCTACTAAATGCATGACGATGCAGGCCTAAACGCTGCTAAACTCTAATAAAGCTGCAAAGTAAAAAAAAAAAAAACTATTTGTGAAGAATTTGTTGGTAATGTTTTTTTTATTTTTTCTAATTTACCATTTAAATGGGCACTGTCACCAACTTTATTTTTTGATATGTTGTAGTACTTATGTACTACAACATATCTCTAATATACTTTTATTTTTATTTTTTTTCATTAAAAAGGTTTATTTACATTTAAAAACCGGCCACTGAAAAAGGACTGATTTTGGAGTGGCAATCAGTCCTTTTTCAGTTAGGCTGCACTCCCTCCCTGCCTGTCAATCAGACAGGCGGGAGCGAGCGCATTGGCTCCCCAGCCACTGGCTGGGAGGCCACTCCTCCCGCATATCGCCGCCTCGTTGCCCCCGCTGTCCCTGCACGCCCGCTGCCAGACTCTGCAGTAACTGCAAGTGTAATGAGGGAACGGGGTATGCAGGGCGGGGGTGGGAGGAGGGAACGGGCTAGTGCCGTAGTGCGGGGGGGGGGGGGGTAAACGGGCTAGCAAAAAAAAAAAAATAGGATGGCGGGAGCTACCCTTTAAGGATCTATAGTATAAAATAATCCTGAAATCTGTCTGTTTTCAGTTTGACCACTAACTATAACACTAAACGAAGACTCATGGTTCTGTATGGATCTTTTCCTAGCAGTCTCCTCTATAGTATGACATACAGGAGTACAGTAAAAAAATGACCTTGGTATATAGATAATACAATAGCTGACACTCAGAAATCAGCCTCCCCCTCCACGTGGAATGACCTGTGGACAGGTCCCAGACCCAGAAAACATTCTCATTCCAGTCTATGTCCATGGATCCTACTGTAAAGCACATTTATAAATGCTGTAAAAAAAAAAAAAAAAAAAAAAAGGCAAGACTGTTACCCCCTTCATACAAGGAAGAGGTAGGATTATGTGCAGTTACACAACTTTCACACCTCTAAGGCTGGCCCTGAATTTATAGTCAGATCTCTTGTGTCAGCTGTGAGTTCACACCCTGTAAGATACACGGGAAGGTGACTGGTGACTGTGATACAGGTTTTTCTTCTCTTTCTCATCATATTATAGGAAACAAAAGGTCTAAATCTACAACTGAAGCAACCTGCGTCAACAGGTAAGGCTACTCGTCTCCTGGGATCAGCCTAGGTGTTTTTTCTTCTATTGATGGATTATATTTAGCCAATTGTCAGAAATGTAACAACAATCATGACATTTAGGATCATAGATGTTATGTAGATTACTTAGTATACCTGGTACAACTCCTGATGATGTGTCACTGTCATTTTATGTGGAGGGTGTCCATCATTATGTTATGTCAATCATATGGACCCCTCATTCGGGAACGATAGGCCTAGTGGGATTGCCACCTTTCTTACAAAAACATACCAACCATGCTAATTTGCATAACTAATTAGGTATGTGTGACATAACATGAAGAGATACAATATGTATATGCATGAATTATGATTAAATCAAGCAATACGGGGCAGTATGAGGGCTCTTTTTTGTGCTGTGATCTGTAGTTTTTATTGGTACCATTTTTGTTTTGATGGCACATTTTACGGTCAGTGGACGTGCTGCACGCTGAAACATCTCTGCTCTTAAAGTGGCAGAGCTGTCAGAAAGTGTCTGCTTGTTTCCACAGCCCTAAAAGGAAGAGGGCCTGGGTTCAGGGGGCCCCTTGTTCGACTGGGGACACGAGGCCTGGAGCAGGAGCTCCAGGACTGCCAGTGTTAATCCGGCCCTGGTTAATCCGATTCCAGACAGTCTCTGCCTTGAAAAATACCAGCCATTGCATTTTATTTCACTACCCATCATTCTCAAAAGCAGGCAGAAAAATGTTTCTCCTTCAGTCATTCTCACTGCAATTCCCAGCTGCGGGGTACACAGACTTGGGCACTGTATTTCCCAGCTGCAGCACATTACATTCTGGCATGCTAAGCCCAAAAAGTGTAAAGTGCTGCAAAATCTATTGGCGCTATATAAATAAATATTATTATTATTATATTATTATTAAGCTAGGCCTGAGGCGTACTGCCTCGTCTAGGTCTGTGACATCTCAATGTGGTGCATAATACAGTAAAATGTCCCTTAGCAGACACCTTCCAATAGGGGACACGTCCCAATAGCGGACAGTTATTTATTCCCAGGCAGAGTGCCATAAGACTTAATTTATTTGCACCCTCTGAATGAGAGACACCCCCAATAGTGGACAAGGACCCGAAAGGGGACAAAACACTCCCAATAGTGGACAAAACACTCTGAATAGGGGACAAAACACACCCAATAGGGGACAACGAGGCTTATCTGCCGGCCCTACCTCATACACAGAGCCGCCGTCAGGGGGGTACAGCCAATACCAGTAATGGGTCAGGGCTCCCAGTGGGAGAATGTAATGGCACAGGGGTTGGTAAAGAGGGAGTGAGGAATTTGCACAGAGAGTAATAAAGGAGGAATGAAATGGCACAGGGGGGATCAAGGGGAAATGATGTGGCACAGGGAGTAAGGGGGGGGATGATTCAGCACAGGTCACAGGGGGGATAAAGTGGCACAGTGGGATAAAGGAAGGATGAAATTGCATTGGAGGGATCAAGAGGTGGAATAAAATGGCATTGGAGGATGAAATGGTACGGGGGGGGGGGCGATAAGGGGTGATTACACGGCACAGGGAGATTATACTGTAATATTTTTTTTTATCATGTTTTATAGGTAATTAGGCTCTGGAGTGAGTACAGTACAGTGTTTGGTAATTAAGTAAGATTTTTGAACCTTTTTTCCCCATAGGGTACATCTCTCAATAGCAGACAGTTTTTTTTTCCCTGTGCGTGTCCATTATTGAGAGATTCTACTGTTCAGTTACCAACCATGTAGCCATAGACTTCTGCCTGTGAAGTCTGTGGTCTCGCACCTCCATTAATTTCCAGAAGTGAATGGCTCTTAGATTTCAAACCCTATTTGCACAGAGATTTCTGTTACTGGAAACCTGGCAACATTATCTAGTCTATTTATGGCAACATTATCTGGTCTATTTATATAAATAATATTGGCTGTGAATACTGGAATCATATCTCCAGTAACAGAAACTTAACAATACCACCTAGAAATCACACTCAGCTATGAATGCATTAAAGTAGTTTTAAAATAGTTTTAAATGGGCACTGTCACCAACTTTATTTTTTGATATGTTGTAGTACTTATGTACCACAACATATCTCTAATATACTTTTATTTTTTTAATTAAATTGCTTTAATTTACATTTGAAAACCGGCCACTAGGGGTCTCCCTCCTAATGGCCGGCTGCAGCCTGGCGTGACGTCACGCCTGAAAAAGGACTGATGCAGCCGGGCATCGGTCCTTTTTCATTCAGCCTGCGCTTGCTCCCTGCCTGTCAAACAGACAGTTAGGGAGCGAGCGCATTGGCTCCCCGGCCACTCCTCCCGCACATCGCCGCCGCCACCTCGTCGCCGTCGCTGTCCCTGCACGCCCACTGCCGGACTCTGCAGTAAGTGTAATGAGGGAATGGGGTATGCGGGAGGGGGGTTTGTGATGAAGGGAACGGGATATGCGGGGGAGGGGGGGTTTGTGATGGATATTTTTTTAATTAAAATGCTTTAATTTACATTTGAAAACCGGCCACTAGGGGGTCTCCCTCCTAGTGGCCGGCTACAGCCTGGCGTGACGTCACGCCTGAAAAAGGACTGATGCGGGCGGGCATCGGTCCTTTCTCATTCAGCCTGCGCTCGCTGCCTGCCTGTCAATCAGACAGGCAGGGAGCGAGCGCATTGGCTCCCCGGCCACTCCTCCCGCACATCACCGCCGCCTCTTCGCCGCCGCTGTCCCTGCACGCCCGCTGCCGGACTCTGCAGTAAGTGTAATGAGGGAACGGGGTATGCGGGAGGGGGGTTTGTGATGAAGGGAACGGGATATGCGGGGGGGGGGGGGGGGGGGTGGGGGGTTGTGATGGAGGGAACATGGTATGGCGCGGGGGGAGGGAGACGGAGGGGACGGGCTAGCGCCGCATGTAACTAACTAATAGTTTATCTACACAGGGTGCCTCCAGCTGTTTCAATACTACAACTCCCAGGATGCCCTGACAGCCAATAGATGTCAGGGCAAGCTGGGAGTTGTAGTGGTGAAACAGCTGGAGGCACCCTGTGTAGATGAACTAAGGGCGGAAGTCCCCACAGCAGGCATCAGTGACGTGGTGCCTGCTGGGGAAGTCTGCCTGGTAGTGAGCACACTGCCAGGCAGACAAAAGGCATTTTTAATATAGTTTAAAAAAAAATTAAAAGCAGGGAGGGGGTTAGGGATAGATTGGCAATAGGCAGGGACAGAAAAAAATAATAGGATGGTGGGAGCTACCCTTTAAGGCTTAGTTAATCTCAAAGTAGCAAGGACAAAGTAAAGGTGCATAAAGTTTGCCTTTAGAATGACGCAATGACTTTTTCCAAGCTCTCCAAAAAATCTCTCTTTTTAAAAGTTGAAACAGGATTGGTGACGGTGTCTCAAAATAGTAAAGTACAGTGGTCCCTCAACATATGATGGTAATCCGTTCCAAATGGACCATCGTTTGCTTAAACCATCGCATGTTGAGGGATTCGTGCAATGTAAAGTATAGGACAGTGGTCTACAACCTGCGGACCTCCAGATATTGCAAAACTACAACACCCAGCATGCCCGGACAGCCGTTGGCTGTCCGGGCATGCTGGGTGTTGTAGTTTTGCAACATCTGGAGGTCCGCAGGTTGTAGACCACTGTTAGAGGAAGTTGTACTCACCTGTCCCCGCCGCTCCGGACCGTCACCGCTCGTCACCACTGCCCTGGATGTCGCCGTCCATCGCTGTCGCCTCGTCCCCGGGGTGTCCCCGATGCTCCGGCATGGCCTCTACTTCCCCGGCATCCGCGCTCTCCGTCATCACGTCGCTACGCACGCCACTCCTATTGGATGACGGGACGGCGTGCGCAGCGACGTGATGACGTCGATGGAGAGCACCGACAATGCAGAGGATCCCGAAGAGGACGAGCCTGAGCCTCGAGGACAGGTAAGTGACCATCACCGGAGCTCACGGGGCCCGGTAAACGGCTATCCGGTGGCAGCTGAAGCAGTTTGCGCTGCCGGATAGCCGTTTATGCGATGGCCCCGACATAAAAAAGCATCATATGTTGATGCTGCCTTCAACATGTGATGGCCTCTGAGAGGCCATAGCATGTTGAAATGATCGTATGTCGGGGCCATCATAGGTCGAGGGGTCACTGTACTAATAGATAGTGAACAAATAGCCTTTGTAAATATTGAAAATTTGAAAAAAAAATTTAAAAAATTATCCCATTATGGAAGTTGCAACAGGTTTTCTAGCTGGCAAGTGAAGAAGACGAAATGGCTTTTTTAAGTGTTCCAAAAATTCTCTCTTTTAAGAGTTGCAACTGGATTGGTGTCCCGAAATGTTGAAGAAGAAATACGTTTTTTTTTTAAAGCCAGAAAAATATCCCCTTTTTTTGGGGATCATTGGTTGTGTATGTGAAGGCCTGGCTGTTAGAAGCAGCAGCAAGGGTAGTGGACTGGTTGTAGTAGTAGCCAGCAGAGAGCAGCAGTGGTGGACTGGTGGTAGTTGTAGTATCCAGTGAAGAACAGGCAGTAGTGGACTAGTGATACTTCTAGTTAGGCCATGTAATGTTACCACATGTGCTTATGTAGAGCTGTAATTCCTAAAGTCAGACACTGGTTATGTCTTACTTTTTGCAGAGACAGCACTGTCCCTGGTTTTCTGCATCTGTTAAGATAGAACACAATTTTAACAGCAGGATACCTGGAGGGCTTTTTTCTCAAACCTACTGATGCAGCAGTGTCACCGTCACCTGCTCCTTAGCTGATCAGACCAACAGGTCTTGTACATTTTGACAGATATTCTGGCCTTACCTTGGCTCTGCTCTTTATCGCTGACATCATCAAACTTCTTCTCTTCGTTCCCACCAATCTTTTCAGTATGAGCTTCTGATGTATTATTCTGCTCCCCCTCAGCCTATCCACCATGATGCCTTACAATCACGCCACCACGCCTACCACCACTAAGCCCACATTCACCACTGCGACACACTCCAAAGGCTGACTGTCCTTACACAACTCCTCCTCATGGCCAGTGCTATCCTTCCACTTAGCACTAGTGGGGGAAAGCAAAGACAAAGATGTTGGAACAGACAGTCTAGGATGGACAGACAATGAAAAATCCATTGACACCTGCCTCATCGTCATATTGTCAGACTCTTCTTCCTCCTGAGATGACCAAGAACAAGTCAACCAGTTCACAAAGGTCTTATTATCCTCTGAAACCCTCTGCTGATGCCGCTGCTACTGCTACCTCAAGGCATCGGGTACTGTTGCTACCTGCACTGGGCCTGGGCAAATGGGTAGTGCCCATAAAGCTGCTTCTGCCACCAAAGTGCTTACTGGCAGAGGACATGGCAGGGGTACTTTTTCCTCTACCCCTTCCACTGCCAACTATTCATTTAGGTTATATATATATATATATATGTATATATATATATATATATATATATATATATATATATATATATATAAATACACACATATTTTTATTTTTTCAAATTGAAAAATATTTGGAGGTTATTGTCATGTTTTAGGATGATTTGGCACTCACCAAATAGTCAAGTGGTGGAGAAACTGCCATTGAACGTTCACTTTCAGTGCTTTCAGTATGTATTTATGTTAAACATGTAGAAACACTATGGGGGGTATGTATGAAGGATTTTACACAGTTTTTTGACTGTGATTTGTCGCAATTTTCTTTATATGTTACTTTTTGTGACAATCAGTTGCACCAAATGGTTTAGAACATTTATTCCCGGGCATGTAAAGTCCCTGCATTACTGTGTAAGCCAAACAGGAGATAGCATAGAGGTGGGTTTTAGAGGCTGATAAAACACTATGCACCGAATTGCAGCTGCCATCTTGGAGAGAGTGATAGATAAAGCAGTGGCTCAATGCTTTGCTTAGCTTTCTTTCTATTAGGTTTCTGAGATCACTATTTCTTTTGTGCACTGCTTTATCCATCACTCTCTCCAAGATGGCAGCTGCAATTCGGTGCATAGGGTTTTTTACAAACTCTAAAACCCACCTCTATGCTATCTCCTGTTTGGCCTGGGAGCTGTGTGTAACATAATGTAAGCAATGATTGTCTAATCTAGGGTGATGTGATCTCAATTCTAGCAAGATATGCTGGGCTACACTGATATCATCTCAGTCTTCCTCTATTTATTTGGGCACCGAAATTCCATGTGTTTCTCATCCCTCTTGCTTATAAGTGCCAATGCCAGGCTAGCGAGAGCTGAGTCTGGTCAGTTTTGAATGTTTTGCCCTAAAGTTCTGAGCGAGACTGGGTTCACTGGGTTCATCTCTATCCAAGATCACATACTTCATTAATGTCATCTCTTCTTTGTGTCTATGGCACATTAGATGATAATTTCTTACTTTTTTCCCTTTAAATGTACTTGCTGTTAAATTTCTTAAATGAACAATGACAATCATACCGGATGACTGGCGATGCGGGGTGGAGGCTCGTGATGTCACGGCCATGCCCGCTCTTAACGTCATGGCCATGCCCCCTCAATGCAAGTCTATGGGAGGAGGCATGACAGCCGTCACGCCCCATCCCATAGAATTGCATTGAGGGAGAGTGGCCGTGACGTCACGAGCCTCCGGTGCTGCACACAATGCTCTAAATGAATGGCGGGGGCAGCAGGGAGATTGCGGGGGATCCCTAGCAGTGGGACCCTGCAATCAGACACCTTAGACCGGGGCATCCCGAACACCTTGCAGGACACCAGAAGGATCCCTACCTGCCTCCTGCATGTCCGATCGCTGAATGACTGCTCCGTGCCTGAGTGATTTAACCCGTTCCCTAATAAAAGTCAGAATCACCCCCCTTTTCCCATTAAAAAAATATGTAAATAAAAATAAATATAAACAAATGTGGTATTGCCGCGTGTGTAAATGTCCAAATTATGAAAAAATATATAATTAATTAAACTGCACATTCAATGGCATACAGGTAAAAAAAATTCCATAGTCCAAAATAGCGTATTTTGGTCACTTTTTATTCCATTAAAAAATTAATAAAAAGCAATCAAAAAGTCCAATCAAAACAGAAAGGGTACCGATAAAATCACGGCACAAAAAATTTGTCTTCATACATCCCCATATGCGGAAAAATGTAAAAGTTATAGGGGTCAGAAGATGACATTTTTAAACGTATACATTTTCCTGCATGTAGTTATGATTTTTTCCAGAAGTACAACAAAATCAAACCTATATAAGTAGGGTATCATTTTAACCGTATGGACCTACAGAATAATGATAAGGTGTCATTTTTACTGAAAACTGTTCTGCGTAGAAACAGAAGCCCCCAAAAATACAAAATTGTGTTTTTTCTTCCATTATATCGCACAATAATAAAAATAAGCCATAATATGGATTTTTAGGTGGAAAATTGAAAGGAAAAGGTAAGGAGGAAAAAATGAAAATGCAAAAACTGGAAAACGCTTACAAGTCCTTAAGGGGTTAATAGAAGTAATTTACAAATCTGTTTAACTTTTGGGCACCAGTTGATTTAAAAAAAAAATGTTTTCCACCGGCGTATACCTTTACCCCTTAAGGACAGACCCATTTTTTACCTTAATGACCAGGCTTTTTTTCTTTTCTTTGACTGGGTCTCTTGGTAATAACTTTAGAACGCTTTTTTTGAGCGGAGAGATTCTGAGATTGTTTTTCGTGACATATTGTATTTTATATAACTGGTGCATTTTTTGTGAAAAACTGGAAAATTTCTGGCGTTTTTTTTTTTTATTAATTTTTTTATGGTGAACACTGTGCGATAAAAGTGATGTTATATTTATTCTGTGGGTCAGAACGATTATGTGATACCCATTTTATATAGATTTCTATGTTCTTTTTCCTTTTCTTAGCAAAATTCTTTTTCTGCCATTCATTTTCCAACAGCTATAACTTTTTACATTTTCGGCCAACGCTATTGAGTAAGGGCTTAATTTTTGCGGGATGAGCTCTACTTTTTATTGGTATCATTTTTGCAATATGTGCAACCTTTTGATCTTTTCTTATTCTGTTATTTGTACCAAAATTGGCGAATTTTGCGCTTTTTTGTTGTTGTTGGTTTTTTTTACGGTGTTCACCGTGTGGGATGCTTTACATTATAGTTTTATAGTACACATCATTATGGAAGTGGCAATACCTATTATGTAAATGGTTTTTGATCTTTTTTGATGATAATACAGGGTTTTATTGGGAAAGGGGCATTTTTTTTTTTTTTTTTTTACACTTCATACATACATTTGTACTGCAGCACAGTATGACCTGATCAGCTGCACACAGTACAGCCTGTGCGATCCAGCCTCTGGCTTGATCTCACAGGCTTCCGTAGCAGGCAGACAGGAGGTCATCTTCTGACCTCCTGCTGCCATAGCAACCAACGGCGAACCGCGATTGTATCACGGTGCCGCCGTTGGTGAACAGGGTTGATCACGGCATCTATGGGTTTAATGCTGCCGGGAGCAGCGCGATCGCAACCACGGCAGCTGCGGCAGTGCAGGAGATCGCTAGGATGTATCGCTAGGACGTGTTAAATTACTTTGAACGTGACATGGTTGTTAATGCCAGATGAGATGGTCTGAGTATTTCAGAAACTGATGATCTATTGGTATTTTTAATCTCTAGGGTTTACAGAGAATAGTATGAAAAAGAGAAAATATCCAGTGAGCGACATTTGTGTGGACGAAAGGCAACAGTAACTCAAATAACCACTTGTTACAACCAAGGTATGCAGAATACCATTTCTAAACGGACATTGCATCCAACCTTGAAGCAGATGGGCTACAGCAGGTGAAGACCACAGCAGGGGCTACTCCTGTGAGCTAAAACAGAAAACTGAGAGTACAATTTGCACAGGCTCACCAAAATTCTACAATAGAAGACTGGAAGAACATTGCCTGGTCAATGAATCACAATTCCAACGGTGAGATTCAGATGGCACGGTCAGTATTTGTTGTAAACAACATGAAAGTATTGATCCATCCTGCCTTATATCAAAGGTTCAAAGTCACTTAAATCCTGAATGCCTAAATGTATTGAGTTGCTGCCTTGTGATTGGCCAATTAGATATTTGTGTTAACAACAGTTGCCATTGAGTGTATATATGTTTGTTTTTTATTCAAGCAGCCTCAAATTTGTGGTTGGTGAAATGTAACTGTAAAATACACTATACTTGTAAAGCTATATATAAATATGTATAAAATCTGTGACTACACCACTATGTATTTACTTTTTTTATATATTTTTCCATTTTATTCATCCTTTTTTTTTTTATATTTTTCCATTTTATTCATAGCTGGGACCCTTCAAAAATGAACAAACTTTTTTTCTGGTCCCTCTGTGTAACCCTACTTTTCCTTGGTATTATGTGGATCTCATTCATTTACTACTACAACCTGGATATATATATGTTCATGAACACATTCAAGAAAGGGATCTTACTTAAAACATCAGAAAAAAAAGGTATGTGGACTGTCAATGCCATTGGACGTTTGGGCAATTTAATGGGTCAGTATGCAACACTCTATGCCCTTGCCAAGATGAATGGCCACAAAGCTTACATTGTGCCCGATATGTACAACCAGCTGTCAAAGATCTTTAAGATTAGATTACCTGTGCTTCACCAAGATGTCATGAACCGCATCCAATGGAGACATTATGGACTACAAGACTGGATGTCTGATGAGTACAGATACATTGAAGGTGAATATGTTAATCTTGTAGGTTACCCGTGTTCATTTACTTTCTACCACCATATAAGAGATGAGATTCTTCGAGAATTTACTTTCCATGATTTTATTAAAGAGGAGTCTAACGCTTATCTTGAGAAAATTAGAGGAAACAAGAAGAACATCACCTTTGTCGGGGTTCACGTTCGCAGGGGAGACTACGTGCAGGTAATGCCAAACACATGGAAAGGGGTGATTGCTGACAAAGGTTACTTGCAAAAAGCCACGGACTACTTCAGAAATAAGTATGAGAACCCTCTCTTTGTGGTCACCAGTAATGAGATGGATTGGTGTAAAGAGAATATAAACAATTCTTTGGGTGATGTCAACTTTGCTGGAGATGGACAGGAGGGCTCGCCTGCTCGGGATTTTGCATTGCTGGCACATTGTAACCACACCATCATGACCATAGGGACATTTGGTATTTGGGTAGGTTACTTGGTAGGAGGAGAAACCATCTACTTATCTGATTATGTTTTACCTGACTCTCCATTCCTTAAAGTTTTTAAGTATGAAGCTGCTTTTCTTCCAGAATGGATTGGGATTCCAGCGGACCTCTCACCGCTTCTTAATGAAAAAAAAACCCTAATGACTTTTTCAGGTTTCATAAAAAAAAATTAACAATAAAATGTTAAATGCTATAAAATTACAAAGACAGTACTGTCTTCTTCAATCTCCCAGCTATCTGGCACAGGTGCTTCAACAGTCCTCCCTATTACTTACAAGCAGCTAGCATATGACCACTGCAGCCATTGAGTGGCCTTGAATGTTAAATCGGTTGCCTGATCACTGGTAGTAGTATGACATGTGACCACTGACACAACTGATTGGCCAACAGCAGTCATGTGTAGTCCATGTGTAAACAAAGACAAGTTGGCATCTGCCCTGGATCATTGGAGAATTGAAGAGACAAGTAATGTTTTTGTTATTATTATTATTTTGATGTATTATATTTTATTAAAATATTTTTTTATTTTTAGTGTTTGTTGCTCTTTTAATTTTTTTAGAAATGTTTTTTAGAAACACTTTCATAAGTGTTTATGTGGCTCCCTGAATAAGGCCAGAAGGACATTGTCATGTCTTCGGACTCTTCTTTTTGTATTATTATACCATAGGGTTTTAGTCCAATTATTCAAACCAATAGACTGTCAATAACCTTTCACTGTACCTGAAAGTGAGAACGAGGG
Source organism: Hyla sarda (assembly GCF_029499605.1). Classification (NCBI taxonomy): domain Eukaryota; kingdom Metazoa; phylum Chordata; class Amphibia; order Anura; family Hylidae; genus Hyla; species Hyla sarda. The sequence continues at coordinate 24,267,400 of NC_079198.1, read as the reverse complement.
CTTCTTAGATGTCAGGTACCTGGAAGTAGAGCCAGTATTAGAATAGTCCCAAAGCACCAAGCGCCTGCCGCTTGTCATAATGGTTTGGTATTGAATTAAGGAAGAACGGGGTTTGCATACGTTCCACTGGATTAGTAACACACTCCCCCACTCTCTGCATCCCGTGTTAGACAGCACTTGTCCATCTAGGGCAACAGTACACAACTGGAATACTGTAGTCCAGACTTGGACTGCGGCAGCCAGGTGTCCGGACCTCCACCACCCTCAGCCGATTCAGGTAAATAGCGTGAGGAGACATTTACTCTCCTTGCATTCCATTGTCACAGCATTTTTAATTTTTTTTCATATAATGCCGATGGCTTAATCAGCACTGCCTGCATCATTTTGTTCTGGCCATGACTTACTAGAGGAGGTCAGAGCAACCTGAAGCAACGCAGGAGCAGGGACAGGTGAGTATTCTCAGGGGAATAGGTTATTGCACTAAGTTCTAAGCCATGATGGGTATACTACGCAATGTCTATATGGAAATCATGTAAGCCTTTAACTGACACCATTTTCTATCTCCCTGGGTGACATCAATAGTGTTGCTCGCGAATATTCGCAATTCGAATTTTAATCGCGAATGTCACATATTCGCAAATATTATGAATATAGCACTATTTATTCGTAATTATGAATATTCGTTTTTTTTGCGCATATGCAAAAATGTATGCGCATATGCGTGAATATTGAGCCCTCCCTTCTTTAATAGTACAGTGGTCCCTCAACATACGATGGTAATTCGTTCCAAACGACCCATCGTTTGTCGAATCCATCCATCAAAAATGAAAGAAGCAATCTGATTGGTTGCTATGGGCAACTGCATAACTCTTCCTCTACACGGGTTTTGATGAATCTCCCCCGTAGAGGGAGATTTATCAAAACCTGTCCAGAGGAAAAGTTTGTGAGTTGCCCATAGCAACCAATCAGATTGTTTCTTTCATTTTTCAGAGGCCTTTTCAGAAATGAAGGAAGCAATCTGATTGGTTGCTATGGGCAACTCAGAAACTTTTCCTCTGGACAGGTTTTGATAAATCTCCCTTTATGGGGGAGATTCATCAAAACCAGTGTAGAGGAAGAGTTGTGCAGTTGCCAATAGCAACCAATCAGATTGCTTCTTTCATTTTTGAAAAGGCCTCTGAAAAAGGAAGGAAGCAATCTGATTGGTTGATATGGGCAACTCAGAAACTTTTCCAGGAAAGTAAAGTTTAACCACAACACTGTAACACTCGAACCAGTGGAGGTCTCCCATTCCACTGTGCTGCTGAGACAGTCCTGCTTATCTTAATGTTTAACATGATGAGAGATCCCCATAGACCACAATGGGCCTATTGGCTTCAATGGGCAAAAAATCAGAGAGTTAATGCACTAGTCACAGTGCACTATACCATTAAAGGGGTACTCCGGTGCTTAGACATCTTATCCCCTATCCAAAGGATAGGGGATAAGATGCCTGACCGCGGGAGTCCCGCCGCTGGGGACCCCCGTGATCTTGCACGCCGCACCCCGTTTGTAATCAATCCCCGGAGCATGTTTGCTCCGGGTCTGATTACGGGCGATCACAACCACAGATGTCATGCCCCCTCCCATAGGCTTGCATTGAGGGGTGGAGTGTGACGTCACACGGGGGCGCAGGCGTGACGTCACACGCCGCCCACCCTGTGATCGCCGGTACTCAGACCCGGAGCGAACACGCTCCGTGGACTGATTACAAACGGGGTGCCGCGTGCAAGATCATGGGGGTCCCCAGCGACGGGACTCCCGTGGTCAGGCATCTTATCCCCTATCCTTTGGATAGGGGATAAGATGTCTAAGCACCGGAGTACCCCTTTAACCCCTTCAGGACGGAGCCCATTTTGGCCTTAAGGACCGGAGCGTTTTTTGCACATCTGACCACTGTCACTTTAAACATTAATAACTCTGGAATGCTTTTAGTTATCATTCTGATTCTGAGATTGTTTTTTCGTGACATATTCTACTTTAACATAGTGGTAAATTTTTGTCGATACTTGCATCCTTTCTTGGTGAAAAATCCGTAAATTTGATGAAAAATTTTAAAATTTCGCATTTTTCTAACTTTGAAGCTTTCTGCTTGTAAGGAAAATGGATATTACGAATACATTTTTTTTTGGTTCACATATACAATATGTCTACTTTATGTTTGCATCATAAAATTGATGAGTTTTTACATTTGGAAGACACCAGAGGGCTTCAACGGTCAGCAGCAATTTTCCGATTTTTCACAAAATTTTCAAACTCGCTATATTTCAGGGACCAGTTCAGGTTTGAAGTGGATTTGAAGGGTCTTCATATTAGAAATACCCCATAAATGACCCCATTATAAAAACTACACCCCCCAAAGTATTCAAAATGACAATCAGTAAGTGTTTTAACCCTTTAGGTGTTTCACACGAATAGCAGCAAAGTGAAGGAGAAAATTCACAATCTTCATTTTTTACACTTACATGTTCTTGTAGACCCAATTTTTGAATTTTTACAAGGGGTAAAAGGACAAAAATTTTACTTGTATTTGTAGCCCAATTTCTCTCGAGTAAGCACATACCTCATATGTCTATGTAAAGTGTTCGGCGGGCGCAGTAGAGGACTCAGAAGGGAAGGAGCGACAAGGGGATTTTGGAGAGTACGTTTTTCTGAAATGGTTTTTGGGGGGCATGTCACCTTTAGGAAGCCCTTATGGTGCCAGAACAGCAAAAAAAAAACCACATGGCATACCATTTTGGAAACTAGACCCCTTGGGGAACGTAATAAGGGATAAAGTGAACCTTTATACCCCACAGGTGTTTCACGACTTTTGCAAATGTAAAAAAAAAAAAAAATTTTACCTAAAATGCTTGTTTTCCCCAAAAATTTTAATTTTTAAAAAGGGTAATAGCAGAAAATACCCCTAAAAATTTGAAGCCCAATTTCTCCTGATTCAGAAAACACCCCATATGGGGGTGAAAAGTGCTCTGCTGGCGCACTACAGGTCTGGGAAGAGAAGGAGTCACATTTGGGTTTTTGAAAGCAAATTTTTCTCTGGGGGCATGCCGCATTTTTTTTTTTACCTAAAATGCTTGTTTTCCCAAAAATTTTACATTTTTAAAAAGGGTAAAAGCAGAAAATACCCCCCAAAATTTGTAACACAATTTCTCCCGAGTACGGTGATACCCCATTTGTGACCCTAAACTGTTGCCTTGAAATACGACAGGGCTCCAAGCGCATTTGAGGCCTAAATCAGGGACTTGCATAGGGGTGGACATAGGGGAATTCTACACCAGTGATTCCCAAACAGGGTGCCTCCAGCTGTTGCAAAACTCCCAGCATGCCTTGACAGTCAACGGCTGTCCGACAATACTGGGACTTGTTTTGCAACAGCTGGAGGCTCCGTTCTGGAAACAGTGGCGTACCAGACGTTTTTCATTTTTATTGGGGAGGGGAGGGGGGCTGTATAGGGGTATGTGTATACGTAGTGTTTTTTACTTTTTATTTTATGTTTTGTTAGTGTAGTGTAGTGTTTTTAGGGTACAGTCGCACGGGCGGGGTTCACAGTAGTTTCTCGCTGGCAGTTTGAGCTTCAGCAGAAAGTTTGCTGTAGTTATACAACAGCTGAAGGTACACTTTTGCATAGAAAAAATGTGCCTCCAGCTGTTGCAAAACCATAAGTCCCAGCATGCCCATAAGGGAATGCTGGGAGTTGTGGTGGTCTGCCTTCTGTTGCATAACTACAGCTCCCAGCATGCCCTTTTTGCATGCTGGGAGCTGTTGCTAAGCAACAGCAGGAGGCTGTCACTCACCTCCAACGATCCACGCCGGAGAGTCAGTCCCTCGTCGTCACCGCCGCTGCTCCTGGGGCCCCGATCCCAACATTGACGCCGGGGATCGGGGTCCCCAGCACCCGGGGTGCACGTCCCGCACCCGCTCACGTCCTCCGGAAGAGGGGCGGAGCGGGTGCGGGAGTGACACCCGCAGCAGGCGCCCTGATTGGTCGGCCGGAAATCCGGCCGACGAATCAGGGCGATCGTGAGGTGGCACCAGTGCCACCTCACCCCTGCAGGCTCTGGCTGTTCGGGGCCGTCAGAGACGGCCCCAAACAGACAGTAATTCCGGGTCACCGGGTCACTGGAGACCCGATTGACCCGGAATCGCCGCAGATCGCTGGACTGAATAATGGTATAATGACCCCCTGGGCGATATGTCGGGATGCCTGCTGAACGATTTCAGCAGGCATCCGGCTCCGGTCCCCAACCGGCTAGCGGTGGGGGCCGGAATTCCCACGGGCGTATGGATACGCCCTCGGTCCTTAAGGACTCGGGATGCAGGGCGTATCCATACGCCCTATGTCCTGAAGAGGTTAAAGAAGGGAGGGCTCAATATTCGCGAATATGCCCATATTCAAAGAGCAAAGAACAAAAAAACAAAGAAGCGAATATAACAAATATGCGAATTTCGCGAATATATGACGAATATTCGTCCATATATTCGCAAAATATCGCGAATTCGAATATGGCCTATGCCGCTCAACACTAGACATCAACCCTAGCTATACAATTGCAAATCACACTAGATGGATTGTGATGCATCAGTAATCCATCAGTCACAAGAACGCCATCTTGTGATCCACAAGAACATCATCCTGTGAACTCCAACCCATTGCTATCTCTCCAAACTCCCTATACTCATGCACAATTGACTGAGAATGCATGAGTTAGACTAGGTTTCCAAAGTGGATTCATCATGAAGGAGAAGTATAAATCCTTCCTTTATATGTTCCATTCCTCTTAAATACACTTCTGGCTTTGGCGCAAAACTGCAGTGGCAGATATCCAAAAGATGACAGAAAAAACCTGAGTAGTGGATTTTAAAAGGAGGAAGGAGGAAAAAACAAAAATGCCCAAAAAAGTCCTCAATGTCAAAATGGGCTGAGTCCTTAAGGAGTTAGACAGTGGATCAGAGCTGTTAGATTTTGAGCACATGATTTTTTTGTAAATAATACATGGCTCTCTAGAGATGACATAATATATGTAGCTATGCCTGGGACAATTGGCATCCGGTGGGCTCAACTGCTGAGCCATTTTCATTCGCTCTGTACTCTCACCAGCCTATTCTTTCGGGTTCACACCACTTTCGAGCAGCTCTGTATGGGGATGGGACTTGCTAATCATCTTCTCTTTAGGATATATGCAATGTTGGGATCCTCTCCGGATTGACAAGACCCTAAATATATCTTGGACTAGGAGCTGAATTTGGGAAATACATTGTCCGATACCCAACCAGACGAGATGTACCAATGAGCACATGGTTCATTTATCTTGAGTAAATTTCAAGAATTGGGCTATAAAATTATCCCTCGATGGTACCAGTCAAGTTAATTGTGTTTGTCATGGATGCCACTCTGCTGGAGGGAATGTTTCCAAAAAGGATCTTACAGATTTTACATATTTTCTGGGAATGCCCCAAACTGAGAGCTTTTCTGGGGGAAAATATGGCGGATTACAACATGCTTTACAAAGGTGCCAATTCCCTGGCAGTTTTTTTTCCCCTCCTCATTTCTCCTATCCTGGCTAAAAACTATAAAGTATCCTTAATACGACATTTGACAAACACAGCAAGAACCCATGGATTATGAATAAGAAAAGGTGGAGATCAAACAAATCGAGGATCTAACAGCTCACCTCTGCGGACGAGGAACTCTGTTTGCACAGACCTGGTATAGATTAAATATAAGCAATTCGTTTTGTCACGAATGCATATTCGTACGAATTTTACTGAATTTTTATTTTCGGATCTATCCGAATATACAAAATAAATTTTTCCAATCAATCCGAAAAAAAAAAACTAAAATTCAAACAATGGACTGCCGAAAGCTGAAAACTAAATAAAGAATGTAACTTAGTTAAAAAGGTATGACCTGGCCTATCTGTCTTTTCACTTCGGCTGTTTCATTTATACGTTAGAAATAACAAACATCACCTAAAGATTTTTTCAAATACCTTCAAGTGCGCCACTGCATTGCATCCTTCCAATGGGGGAAAAATGTAGAAAGGAAGGTATATAATGACTACTTCTTAGAATCAAAAGGGAAAAAGGGTGGAATCTCCACAGCATATAAAGCCTTGCAACCAATGGTTTCTGGAACAAAAATGGCCTGTCAAGTGAAATGGGAGAAAGGTCTGGGCACCCCTATTTCTGACGAATCGTGGGACAAAATATTCTCTATCCCATCTAAAGTTTCCCACTGTGTGTCCCACTTAGAATCATCTCGTAAATGGTACATGACCCCGGTAAGGACGGCAAAGTTTAATACTAGAAAGTCCCCACTATGTTGGTGTTGTAATATAGAAATTGCAATATAAAGGAGGTTGGGGGGCTCACACTAATATATGATGAATACCGTATTTATCGGCATATAACACGCACTGGCGTATAACACGCACCCTTATTTTTAGAAGGAAATTTCTGTAAAAAAACGAAATCTATATATATAAAACTCAATGTGTGTGTGTATGTATGTATGTATGTATGTTCCACAAAAACGTCCAAAGGGCTAAAGATATTAACATGAAACTTGGCACACATGTTACTTATATGTCAACAACAAATATTTAACCCTTACTCACCCCAATTTGCCAGGGGTGGAGTTTATGTTTAACCCTTAAGGACCCAGCCATTTTACACCTTAGGACCCGGCCATTTTTTGCACATCTGACCACTGTCACTTTAAACATTAATAACTCTGGAATGCTTTTATTTATCATTCTGATTCCAATTTTTCGTGACATATTCTACTTTGACATAGTGGTAAAAATTTTTGGTAACTTGCATCCTTTCTTGGTGAAAAATCCCCAAATTTGATGAAAAATTTGAAAATTTTGCATTTTTCCAACTTTGAAGCTCTCTTCTTGTAAGGAAAATGAATATTCCAAATACATTTTTTTTAATTCACATATACAATATGTCTACTTTATGTTTGCATCATAAAATTGACGTGTTTTTACTTTTGGAAGACACCAGAGGGCTTCAAAGTTCAGCAGCAATTTTCCAATTTTTCACAAATTTCCAAACTGACAATTTTTCAGGGACCAGTTCAGGTTTGAAGTGGATTTGAAGGGTCTTCATCTTAGAAATACCCCACAAATGACCCCATTATAAAAACTGCACCCCCCAAAGTATTCAAAATGACATTCAGTCAGTGTTTTAACCCTTTAGGTGTTTCACAGGAATAGCAGAAAAGTGAAGGAGAAAATTCACAATCTTAATTTTTTAGGGGTAAAAGGAGAAAATTTATACTTGTATTTGTAGCCCAATTTCTCTCGAGTAAGCAAATACCTCATATGCCTATGTAAATTGTTCGGCGGGCGCAGTAGAGGGCTCAGAAGCGAAGGAGCGACAAGGGGATTTTGGAGAGTACGTTTTTCTGAAATGGTTTTTGGGGGGCATGTTGCATTTAGAAAGCCCCTATGGTGCCAGAACAGCAAAAAAAAAAAAAAAACACATGCCATACCATTTTGGAAACTAGACCCCTCGGGGAACGTAACAAGGAATTAAGTGAGCCTTAATACCCCACAGGTGTTTCACGACTTTTGCATATGTAAAAAAAAAATATTTTTTCACTAAAATGTATGTTTCCCACCAAATTTCACATTTTTGCAAGGGTTAATAGCAGAAAATACCCCCCAAAATGTGTAACCCCATCTCTTCTGAGTATGGAAATACCCCCATAAGTTGACCTAAAGTGCACTACGGGCGAACTACAATGCTCAGAAGAGGAGTAATATTTTGGCTTTTTGAGAGCAAATTTTGCTAGGGGGGCATGTGGCATTTAGGAAGCCCCTATGGTGCCAGAACAGCAAAACCCCCCCACATGGCAAACAATTTTGGAAACTAGACCCGTTGAGGAACGTAACAAGGAATTAAGTGAGCCTTAATACCCCACAGGGGTTTCACGACTTTTGCATATGTAAAAATGTATTTTTTTCACTAAAATGTGTGTTTCCCCCCAAATTTCACATTTTTGCAAGGGTTAATAGCAGAAAATACCCCCCAAAATTTGTAACCCCATCTCTTCTGAGTATGGAGGTACCCCATAAGTTGACCTGAAGTGCACTACGGCGAACTACAATGCTCAGAAGAGGAGTCATATTTGGCTTTTTGAGAGCAAATTTTGCTTGGGGGGCATGTTGCATTTAGGAAGCCCCTATGGTGTCAGAACAGAAAAAAAACACATGGCATACCATTTTGGAAACTTGACCCCTTGAGGAACGTAACAATTAATTAAGTGAGCCTTAATACCCCACAGGGGTTTCACGACTTTTGCATATGTAAAAATGTATTTATTTTTTTCACTAAAATGTGTGTTTCCCCCCAAATTTCACATTTTTGCAAGGGTTAATAGCAGAAAATATCCCCCAAAATTTGTAACCCCATCTCTTCTGAGTATAGAGGTACCCCATAAGTTGAGATGAAGTGCACTACGGGCGAACTACAATGCTCAGAAGAGAAGGAGTCATATTTGGCTTTTTGAGAGCAAATTATGCTTGGGGGGCATGTTGCATTTAGGAAGCCCCTATGGTCTCAGAACAGCTAAAGAAAACCACATGGCATACCATTTTGGAAACTAGACCCCTTGAGGAACGTAACTAGGAATTAAGTGAGCCTTAATACCCCCACAGGGGTTTCACGACTTTTCCATATGTAAAATTTTTTAATTTTTTTTTTCACTAAAATGTGTGTTTCACCCCAAATTTCAAATTTTTGCAAGGGTTAATAGCAGAAAATACCCCCCAAAATTTGTAACCCCATCTCTTCTGAGTATGGAGGTACCCCATAAGTGGACATCAAGTGCACTGCAGGAGCGCCACAATGCTCAGAAGAGAAGGAGTCACATTTGCAAACTTTGCTGAAATGGGGGGGAAATGTCGCATTTAGGAAGCCCCTATGGTGCCAGGACAGCAAAAAAAAAAACACATGGCATCACATTTTGGAAACTAGACCCCTTGAGGAACGTAACAAGGGGTACATTGAGCATTTACCCCCCCCCCCCCCCCCACTGGTGTCTGACAGATCTTTGGAACAGTGGGCTGTACAAAAGTTTTCATTACAACAAGCTCATTCATCTCATTGGGTGATAGCTGTGAATAGAGGATACATTGTTTATGGCTAGAAAATCCCTTTTATATACTATTCTACTCGTATGGTATATAGTGATTTTTTTTTCCCTTAGACATCCAGGGGTGTGGAAATTTTATAAAAAACTACTTGTCCACGGGACTAAAATGGAGCTAAATCTTCTTGTCCCTCATGACGATCCACTTGTCCGGGCCAATTTTCGCTTTTACGCTCTAATTTTTTCCTCCTCGCCCTATAATAGTCATAACTACCTACTATAAGGATACCTTTTAATTTTTCAATAACATATTTTCTGAACCAAAAAAAAAAAAAATAATAAATAAAAAATATATATATATATATATATATATATATATATATATATATATTAAGGGAAGTGATATTGAAATAGTAGAAGATAATTTTGCAGATTGGGTGTTTTTCTTTTCTGCGCCATTTACCTTTTGGTTGAGGTAACATGTTCGTTTTATACTTTAGGTCGCCTGATTACAGCGATACCAGATTTGTATCGTTTACGTCATGTTTTACTAATTCTGAACTTTTTAAAAATGTTTTAATTGCCATTTTTTAACCCCTGTAGCTTTATTTTTTTTCCCGCATACCAGGCTTTATGAGGGCTAATTTTTTGCGCCATAATCTGTTTTTTGTATCGGTACCATTTTGGTATTGATCGGAGTTTTCAATCGCTTTTTAACTTTTTTTTAAAATTGCAATTCTGTGATTTGGTATTTTTTTTATATTTACTGTACAGGATACTGTTATATTTTAATAGGTCGTACAATTACGCACGAAGCGATACCAAATATGTTTATTTTTTATTATGTTTGCATGTTTTTATATAGGAAAAGGGGGTGATTTGAACTTTTAACATGGAAGGGGTTAATGCAGCGGTCTTCAAAATGTGGCCCTCCAGATGTTGCAAAACTACAACTCCCAGCATGCCTGGACAGCCAACGGCTGTCCTGGCATGCTGGGAATTGTAGTTTTGTATCATCTGGAGGGGCACAGTTTGAAGACCACTGGGTTAATGTGTGTCTTTCAAACTTTTATTAAAACTTTTTATTTTATTTTTTACACTTTATTAGACTTATGAGGAATCATTAGATTCCTCAGACAGATGAATAGATTCTATTGAACTCTATTAATCTGTGAGCTCTGTGATCCATTGATAGAGCCTGGTCCAGCCAGGATCTATCAATGACAGAGCCGGGACAAGAGGGAACAGAGGTAAGCCCTCCGGCTACCTCCATAGTGGATCTCCCCCCCATGATCGCGCTGCGGGGTGGGGGGGGGGCGATCCACCCCACTAGCCCAGCAGGGAGCATTCACATGTCCCTTTAGACGCCGCTGTCAGCTTTGACAGCGGCGATCTAAAGGGTTAATAGCCAGCCGCGGCGATCGCCGCATGCTGGCTATTAGCGGCGGCCCTCGGCTACTGAGAACAGACGGGGGCTGCAGAGTATGGAGCGGGCAGGAATCCCGAGCCCGCTCCATCCATACTCCCCTGTGAGCGCCGCATGCATCTCCCCGTGCAGACGTGCCTCCTCCCCTCAGCTCTCCGAAGCTACAGCTGGGAGGAGTGAAGGCAGAGGACGCAGGTCTGCACGGGGAGAAATAAGCCACACCCCCTCATCTCCCCCCGCACGTCTGCAGAGCAGGGGAGAGAAGACAAATACACAACTTCTCATCTCCCCTGCTCTGCTTCGGAGGACACAGGCTGCAGAGTATGGAGCAGGCAGGAGTTGGGAGCCCGCTCCATACAGACTGCAAATCGCCGCTGCACTTGTCAGGTCCGGCCCTGCTTGCCCGAAGCCGGGCTAAGGGCCGGACAAATTCACCTGCCCGGCGCCCAAAACTGCTAGTCCCGGGCGTCAGGCGATAGGAATTCCACATCCCTGACATCTATTCTTTGAGATCAGAATGTGCATTATAGATTATAGATTATTGGCAGTTTATACTGTGGCACCTGTGATTTTATATCTATACATTTTTTGCCTTTTCTCCTGTGATTTATTGTATTTTTGTCTGTCAGTGGTTAAAACTGGATTGGTGTTATATGTATCGGTTTGAGTCATATAGTAGCAATGTAAATTGGGGAGTTGTCGGGAGACTGCCCCAGCCGGCAACATCTCAACCGAACAAAGCACTTCCCGCTGGACTGATAATTGCAGCTGTGCCCACCTGTGACGTCACTACAGGGGGCCAGGGAGGGCAAAAAAAACATCCAACGTGTTTCTGAAGCCTCTCTGCTTCCTTCATCTGGGATAGTTTGTCAGAGTCTCCTTGGTCTTTTAAACCTCCAGGTACGTAAGTGTCCATTACTCTAATTGTTGTGCTCAGACTCAATGATCCATTTACTATCTTCTGTTATAGCCAGCGAGGTTTACTATCTAGAGTGTATTATTGAAAAAAGCCAAATAGTTCGAAATCGGTATTCAGACAACGAGGGGCCAGTGAGTAAGTCAAATATCCAACTGCTTTCGACATTTGGGCAATAAAGTTCTCCAGTATGGTAGAACTATCTCAATACCAAAGACTTTCCATGTGTTTCTTTATAGTGATTTGAGAGGGGATGTCCCTCATAGTGCCTTTTGATATTATATACATGTTCTCCTATTGTTTTTCAAATCAATCTTTTGGTAAGACCTATGTAAAATTTTCTCACACTGGCATTTTATTCCATAAATAACTTTAGTTTACTAATAATAACGTAGTAAAATGTACAAAATTTCAGCTCTTGCATATACATTTTCCTATCAGACCCATATAGCGCTGATTTATATATATATATATATATATATATATATATATATATATATATATATATTTGTTTTATTCTGATTTTTATCTGGGTACGGGGATCTGCATATCAAAATTAGTAGCCATACGGGCATATCAAATATTGGAGGCGCTGGTGTTAATTTATTGTATCTTTCACTTCCCATTTTAGACATAGCGACTCCATTGGATCTCTGGAACCATCGTAGAGACCGTATAATACTCAAAAATGTATTCAATATACTAATGAAGTTAAGGTACAAAAACCTAATGGAAATATTGATGTCATCCATGAAGCCATTATGCCTTTTAAACTCAGAAATGAGATATCGTTTGGAAGTAGCCACCTTGGATAAATATCTAGACTGGGTTAAAATTCCAAAGGGTTTGGTAGTGCAGAAAGCATTATCTGGAGACCTAGGTGATCCTGATACACTTGACAAGTGGGGCAATTTGTTCCAAAATTTTTCAAGACAAACAGTTAAGGAAGTTAAGTTTATTACAAACAAAAAAATAAAAAAATAAAAAGATTGCTGATTTATTTAAAATTGTCCAATCGTATAAAAATCATCTTGAAATAACATCCTCTTTGAAACCACTCTCTGGCTGATAGATGAGCTTACAGATTTGGAGAACCCCTCTATTAAATCCTTAAATACAATGTATGATCATGTATTCTAATTTTTTGTGTTTATTAAGTTCCTATACAACATTAACCCCTTAAGGACGCAGGACGTAAATGTACATCCTGGTGAGGTGGTACTTAACGCACCAGGATGTACATTTATGCCCGTGTCATGCGCGGCTGATCCCGGCTGCTGATCGCAGCCAGGGACCCGCCGGCAATGGCCGACGCCCGCGATCTCGCGGGCGTCCGCCATTAACCCCTCAGGTGCCGGGATCAATGCAGATCCCGGCATCTGCGGCAGTTCGCGATTTAAATGAACGATCTAATCGCCCGCAGCGCTGCTGCGGGGATCCGATCATTCAGAACGCCGGACGGAGGTCCCCTCTCCTTCCTCTGTCCGGCTCCCGGCGTCTCCTGCTCTGGTCTGTGATCGAGCAGACCAGAGCAGGAGATGACCGATAATACTGATCTGTTCTATGTCCTATACATAGAACAGATCAGTATTAGCAATCATGGTATTGCTATGAATAGTCCCCTATGGGGACTATTCAAGTGTAAAAAAAAATGTAAAAAAATGTAAAAGTAAAAGTAAAAAAAAAGTAAAGTAAAGAAAAATCCCCTCCCCCAATAAAAAAGTAAAACGTCCGTTTTTTCCTATTTTACCCCCAAAAAGCGTAAAAAACATTTTTTATAGACATATTTGGTATCGCCGCGTGCGTAAATGTCCGAACTATTAAAATGAAATGTTAATGATCCCGTACGGTGAACGGCGTGAATGTAAAAAAAAAAAAAGTCCAAAATTCCTACTTTTTTAATATATTTTATTTAAAAAAAATTATAAAAAATGTATTAAAAGTTTTTTATATGCAAATGTGGTATCAAAAAAAAGTACAGATCATGGCGCAAAAAATGAGCCCCCATACCGCCACTTATACGGAAAAATAAAAAAGTTAGAGGTCATCAAAATAAAGGGATTATAAACGTACCGTATATACTCGAGTATAAGCCGACCCGAGTATAAGCCGAGACCCCTAATTTCAACCCAAAATCCCAGGAAAAGTTATTGACTCGAGTATAAGCCTAGGGTGGGAAATACCTCATCCCTCCCTGTCATCATCCAGACCCGTCATTAACATCCTCATCATCATCCCCTTGTCATCATCCCACACATCCCCCCTTCATCATCCCCTTATCATCCCGCACATCCCCCCTTCATCATCCCCTTATCATCCCACACATCCCCCCTTCATCATCCCCTTATCATCCCACACATCCCCCCTTCATCATCCCCTTGTCATCATCCCACACATCCCCCCTTCATCATCCCCTTATCATCCCGCACATCCCCCCTTCATCATCCCCTTATCATCCCACACATCCCCCCTTCATCATCCCCTTATCATCCCGCACATCCCCCCTTCATCATCCCCTTATCATCCCACACATCCCCCCTTCATCATCCCCTTGTAATCATCCCCACCCCCCTTCATCATCCCCACACCCCCCCTTCATCATCCTCTTCTCATCATTCGCCCTCAGTGGTCTTCAACCTGCGGACCTCCAGAGGTTTCAAAACTACAACTCCCAGCAAGCCCGGGCAGCCATCGGCTGTCCGGGCTTGCTGGGAGTTGTAGTTTTGAAACCTCCGGAGGTCCGCAGGTTGAAGACCACTGCGGCCTTCAACATCATCCAGCCCCCCTCTCACCCCCTTTAGTTCTGAGTACTCACCTCCGCTCGGCGCTGGTCCGGTCCTGCAGGGCTGTCCGGTGAGGAGGTGGTCCGGTGAGGAGGTGGTCCGGGCTGCTATCTTCACCGGGGGCGCCTCTTCTCCGCGCTTCCGGCCCGGAATAGATGCGTTGCCTTGACAATGACGCAAATGACGCACCTCTGCGTCGTTGTCACGGCAACGTGACTATTCTGAGGCCGGGCCCGAAGCGCTTAGAAGAGGCCTCCCCGGTGAAGATAGCAGCCCGGAACCACTATGCCACCGGACCACCTCCTCACCGGACAGCCCTGCAGGACCGGACCAGCGCCGAGCGGAGGTGAGTACTCAGAACTAAAGGGGGTGAGAGGGGGCTGGATGATGTTGAAGGCCGCAGTGGTCTTCAACCTGCGGACCTCCGGAGGTTTCAAAACTACAACTCCCAGCAAGCCCGGACAGCCGATGGCTGCCCGGGCTTGCTGGGAGTTGTAGTTTTGAAACCTCTGGAGGTCCGCAGGTTGAAGACCACTGCGGGTGGGGGAGTTCACTCGAGTATAAGCCGAGGGGGGTGTTTTCAGCACGAAAAATCGTGCTGAAAAACTCGGCTTATACTCGAGTATATACGGTACTAATTTGGTTAAAAAGTTTGTGATTTTTTTTAAGCGCAACAATAATATAAAAGTATATAATAATGTGTATCATTTTAATCGTATTGACCCTCAGAATAAAGAACACATGTCATTTTTATCATAAATTGTACGGCGTGAAAACAAAACCTTCCAAAATTAGCAAAATTGCGTTTTTCGTTTTAATTTCCCCACAAAAATAGTGTTTTTTGGTTGCGCCATACATTTTATGATATAATGAGTGATGTCATTACAAAGGACAACTGGTCGCGCAAAAAACAAGCCCTCATACTAGTCTGTGGATGAAAATATAAAAGAGTTATGATTTTTAGAAGGCGAGGAGGAAAAAATGAAAACGTAAAAATTTAATTGTCTGAGTCCTTAAGGCCAAAATGGGCTGAGTCCTTAACCCCTTAAGGACCAGGGCATTTTACACCTTAAGGACAGAAGCGTTTTTTGCAATTCTGACCACTATCACTTTAAACATTAATAACTCTGGAATGCTTTTAGTTATCATTCTGATTCCGAGATTGTTTTTTCGTGACATATTCTACTTTAATATAGTGGTAAAATTTTATGGTAACTTGCATCCTTTCTTGGTGAAAAATCTCAAAATTTGATGAAAAAAATGAAAATTTAGCATTTTTCTAACTTTGAAGCTCTCTGCTTGTAAGGAAAATGGATATTCAAAATATATTTTTTTTGGGTTCACATATACAATATGTCTACTTTATGTTTGCATCATAAAATTTATGAGTTTTTACTTTTGGAAGACACCAGAGGGCTTCAAAGTTCAGCAGCAATTTTCCGATTTTTCACAAAATTTTCAAACTCGCTATTTTTCAGGGACCAGTTCAGGTTTGAAGTGGATTTGAAGGGTCTTCATATTAGAAATACCCCATAAAAGACCCCATTATAAAAACTACACCCCCCAAAGTATTCAAAATGACATCCAATAAGTGTTTTAACCCTTTAGGTGTTTCACATGAATAGCAGCAAAGTGAAGGAGAAAATTCAAAATCTTCATTTTTTACACTCGCATGTTCTTGTAGACCCAATTTTTGAATTTTTGCAAGGGGTAAAAAGGAGAAAATTTTTACTTGTATTTGAAACCCAATTTCTCTCGAGTAAGCACATACCTCATATGTCTATGTTAATTGTTCGGCGGGCGCAGTAGAGGGCTCAGAAGGGAAGGAGCGACAAATGGTTTTTGGGGGGCATGCCGCATTTAGGAAGTCCCTATGGTGCCAGGACAGCAAAAAAAAACACATAGCATACCATTTTGAAAACTAGACCCCTCAGGGAACGTAACAAGGGGTAGAGTGAACCTTAATACCCTACAGGTGATTCACGACTTTTGCATATGTAAAAAATATATATATATTTTTTTTACCTAAAATGCTCGGTTTCCCAAAAATTTTACAATTTTTAAAAGGGTAATAGCAGAAAATACCCCCCAAAATTTGAAGCCCAATTTCTCCCGATACAGAAAACACCTCGTATGGGGGTGAAAAGTGCTCTGCTGGTGCACTACAGGTCTCAGAAGAGAAGGAGTCACATTTGGCTTTTTTGAAGGAAATTTTGCTCTGGGGCCATGCCGCATTTAGGAAGCCCCTATGGTGCCAGAACAGCAAAAAAAAAACACATGGCATACCAATTTGGAAACTAGACCCCTCGGGGAACGTAACAAGGGGTAATGTGAACCTTAATGCCTTACAGGCGTTTCACGACTTTTGCATATGTAAAAAAAAAAATTTTTTTTTACCTAAAATGCTTGTTTTCCCAAAATGTTTACATTTTTAAAAAGGGTAATAGCAGAAAATACCCCCCAAAATTTGAAGCCCAATTTCTCCCGATTCAGAAAACACCCCATATGGGGACGAAAAGTGCTCTGCTGGCGCACTACAGGTCTCAGAAGAGAAGGAGTCACATTTGGCTTTTTGAAAGCGAATTTTGCTCTGGGGGCATGCCGCATTTAGGAAGCCCCTATGGTGCCAGGACAGCAAAAAAAAACCACATGGCATACCATTTTGGAAACTAGACCCCTCGGGGAACGTAACAAGGGGTAGTTTGAACCTTAATACCCTACAGGTGTTTCACAACTTTTGCATATGTAAAAAAATATATATTTTTTTTTACCTAAAATGCTTGTTTTCCCAAAAATTTTACATTTTTAAAAAGGGTAATAGCAGAAAATACCCCCCAAAATTTATTAGGCAATTTCTCCCGAGTACGGCGATACCCCATATGTGACCCTAAACTGTTGCCTTGAAATACGACAGGGCTCCAAAGTGAGAGCGCCATGCACATTTGAGGCCTAAATTAGGGACTTGCATAGGGGTGGACATAGGGGTATTCTACGCCAGTGATTCCCAAACAGGGTGCCTCCAGCTGTTGTAAAACTCCCAGCATGCCTAGACAGTCAACGGCTATCTGGCAATACTGGGAGTAGTCGTTTTGCAACAGCTGGAGGCTCCGTTTTGGAAACAGTGGCGTACCAGACGTTTTTCATTTTTATTGGGGAGGGGAGGGGGGCTGTGTAGGGGTATGTATATATGTAGTGTTTTTTTACTTTTTATTTTATTTTGTGTTAGTGTAGTATAGTGTTTTTAGGGTACAGTCGCACGGGCGGGGGTTCACAGTAGTTTCTCGCTGGCAGTTTGAGCTGCGGCAGAAATTTTGCCGCACCTCAAACTTGCAGCCCGACACTTACTGTAATCCTCCGCCCATGTGAGTGTGCCCTATACATTCACATTGGGGGGGGGGGGGGGGGGGACATCCAGCTGTTGCAAAACTACAACTCCCAGCATGTACGGTCTATCAGTGCATGCTGGGAGTTGTAGTTTTGCAACAGCTGGAGGCACACTGGTTGTGAAACACCGAGTAGTATGCCTTCAGCTGTTGCAAAAGCTACAACCCCCAGCATGTACGGACAGCGGAAGGGCATGCTGGGTCTTGTAGTTATGCAACAGCTGGAGGCATACTACTTTGGCTGGGGATGCTGGGGATTGTAGTTATGCAACAGCTGGAGACACACTGGTTTGCTACTTAACTCAGTGTGCCTTCAGCTGTTGCACCGACAGCCAATGGGCATGCTGGGAGTTGTAGTTATGCAACCACCAGATGCACCACTACAACTCCCAGCATGCACTTTAGCTGATTGTGCAAGCTGGGAGTTGTAGTTACACAACAGCTGAAGGTACACTTTTCCATAGAAAGAATGTGCCTCCAGCTGTTGCAAAACTACAAGTCCCAGCATGCCCATAAGGGAATGCTGGGAGTTGTGGTGGTCTGCCTCCTGCTGTTGCATAACTACAGCTCCCAGCATGCCCTTTTTGCATGCTGGGAGCTGTTGCTAAGCAACAGCAGGAGGCTGTCACTCACCTCCAACGATCCTCGCCGCACAGGTCAGTCCCTCGTCGTCTCAGCCGCCGCTGCTCCTGGGGCCCCGATCCCAACAGGGGCGCCGGGGATTGGGGTCCCCAGCACCCGGGGTGCACGTTCCGCACCCGCTCACGTCCTCCGGAAGAGGGGCGGAGCGGGTTGCGGGAGTGACACCCGCAGCAGGCGCCCTGATTGGTCTGCCGGTAATCCGGCCGACGAATCAGGGCGATCGTGAGGTGGCACCAGTGCCACCTCACCCCTGCTGGCTCTGACTGATCAGCCAATAATTCCGGGTCACCGGGTAACTGGAGACCCGATTGACCCGGAATCCGCCGCAGATCGCTGGACTGAATTGTCATCATGACCCCCCTGGGCGATATGCCCCGATGCCTGCTGAACGATTTCAGCAGGCATCGGGGACCGGCTCCGCTCCAGATGGTTGCGGGGGGCCGGTAAAACACATGACGTTCTCATATGTCATGTGTCCTTAAGGACTCGGAAATGGAGACGTATGAGAACGTCATGTGTCCTTAAGGGGTTAAGGGGTTAAAGGGGTACTCCAGTGAAAACCTTTTTTTTTTTTTTTTTTAAATCAACTGGTGCCAGAAAGTTAAACAGATTTTTAAATTACTTCTATTAAAAAATCTTAATCTTTCCTGTACTTATTAGCTTTCTGAATACTACAGCGGAAATTCTTTTCTTTTTGAAACACAGAACTGTCTGCTGACATCATGAGCACAGTGCTCTCTGCTGACATCTCTGTCCATTTTATGAACTGTCCAGAACAGCATATGTTTGCTATGGGGATTTCCTTTTACCCTGGACAGTTCCTAAAATGGACAGAGATGTCAGCAGAGAGCACTGTGCTCGTGATTCAGCAGACAGCTCTGTGTTTCAAACGGAAAAGAATTTCCACTGTAATATTCAGCAGCTAATAAGTACAGGAAGGATTAAGATTTTTTAATAGAAGTAATTTACAAATCTGTTTAACTTTCTGGCACCAGTTGATTTAAAAAAAAAAAAAAAAGTTTTTCACCGGAGTACCCCTTTAATACTTGCAAATATATATTTGCATATAAAGGATGCTTGCCAACCAATGTCTCCTATGGACTTCCTAAGAATAAAATGAGCGTTATTGCTAGAGATGAGCGAATTTTTGTGCCTGAATGACACAGCCTGGAGTTGGCTGAAGCAGGAGCACACACCAGGTCTTCACAATCCTTAAGAAAAAACAGAAGAATGTTTTAAATTTTAAATGAAGATTTTGGATAGCTGGTGCTACCTATCATAACAAAATGTTCATTCCCAGACCCAGGCCCAGCAGCGGCATCAGTAAACCATATATTGCCTGAATGACACAGCCTGGAGTTGGCTGAAGCATGAGGAGACAGACCATTGAAATGTATGATTTTTTTTATTTGAAATTTAAATCTAAGTTTTAGTGTCTCGGACCCCGGTGTGTGGGTACAAAGGACCTAATCTAACTAGCTCCCACAGGGCTCATGTGGCCGTGAGATGTAGGTGCAATGACTCCATTGCCCTGACCTGCCATTGTTCCCAAGACTTTTTGCCAAGGCAAACCATGTGAAGAAGAGCGTGAGACTGCCGTGCCCTGCACACATGGTATGCTGAAGGGCCACTGAGACTTATCCGGGCAGTGGAGGCTTAGGACACAATGGAGGATGTGGAGGCGGAGTCGCACACTGTCACAGGACCAACGGGCTGACAGTGGAGCAGGAAGCAGCATGAGTACACAAGAGGGGTTCTCAACCCCTAAAATGAAAAGGTTACGTTGAAATCTCTATTGAAGATGAATTTTAGGTAGTGTACCATCCAAAAATGTAACTCCTTAAGGACGTACCTGTACGCCCTACGCCCGGCCCCGGTGTTTAAAACGCGCCGTGACCCCACATCACACCGGGTCGTCCCGGCTGCTAAGCCGGGACCCTGGGCTAACAGCTGTTAACCCTTCAGACGCGGCGATCAAAGTTGACCGCCGCGTCTGAAAACAAAAGTAAACGCTTCCCGGCAGCTCAGTCGGGCTGATCGAAGCAATCAAGCCCCTATCTGACTGATCCGTGCAAATCTATGGCTTTGCAGGGATCAGCATAGGAGATCAGTGTGTGCAGTGCTATAGGTCCCTATGGGAGCTATAACACTGCAAAAAAAAAAAAAAGTGAAAAAAAAAAAGTTAACAAAGGTCATTTAACCCCTTCCCTAATAAAAGTTTGAATCACCCCCCTTTTCCCATAAAAAAAAACCTGTGTAAATAAAAAGTAGTTATGATTTTTTTCCGAAGTACGACAATATCCAACCTCTATAAGCAGGGTATCATTTTAACCGTGTGGACCTACAGAATAAAGATAAGGTGTTATTTTTACTGAAAAATGCACTGCGTAGAAACGGAAGCCCCCAAAAGTTACAAAATGACATTTTTTTCTTCAATTTTGTCGCACAATGAATTTTTTTTCCCGTTTCGCTGTGGATTTTTGGGTAAAATGACTAATGTCACTGCAAAGTAGAAATGGTGGCGCAAAAAATAAGCCATCATATGGAATTGTATGTGCAAAATTGAAAGCGTTATGATTTTTAGAAGGTGTTGAGGAAAAAATTAAAATGTAAAAACGGAAAAACCCTGCATCCTTAGGGGGTTGAGGCCCATGCCCAGAAGCATCAGTAAGCCAAGTAATTCCTTAAAGACACAGGAGAAGGCATCAGCAGTACACCTGAGGGTTTCATAACCCCTTTACATTGCAAGATCAATGTTGAGATTTCAGTTAAGCATGTATTTAGCTAGTGCTAAATATCCCAAAATTTGAGGACCAAGTTCAGAAGCAGCATTAAGTAAATTAGGCATCTGCAGTACATCGGGGGATTTAATAAGCAATAAGATTGAAATATCAATGTTGAAATTTCTATTAAGCACTCACGTTAGGTAGTGCTAACATCCAAACATATTAGGCACAGGCCCAGCTGCATCCCAAAACAATCTATTTGCTGAAAGACACAGTCTGGATCTGGCAGAAGGATGCGTACATAAGAGGGCTTTCATTTAAAAATATCAAGTTTAAGTGTCCCGGGACCCAGCGCCTGGCTACGAAGGACCAAATCGAACAAGGAGCCACATGTCACATGGTGGCACAATAACAGAGCCTGGAGGTAGCATCAGTATGAGGAGACTATATGGTGTCTGAAAGGCACAGTCTGGAGGTGGCAGAAGCAATGTGAAGCCAATATGGATCTCACAAATAGGAAATTGGTCCATCCAAAGAAGCAACATGTAATGCATTTGAGGATTTTAATGATTTAACTCAAGATCACCTGATAGCAGATTCTAGATTATACAGTGTCTGAATGCCACATCCTTGAGGTGGCTGAAGCAATGGGAAGCCACTATGGATCACACACATAGGAAATAGGTCCATCCAAAGAAGCAACAAGTAATTCATTCGAGGATTTTAATTATTTAACTCAAGATCACCTGATAGCAGATTCTAGATTATACAGTGTCTGAATGCCACATCCTTGAGGTGGCTGAAGCAATGGGAAGCCACTATGCATCACACACATAGGAAATAGGTCCATCCAAAGAAGCAACAAGTAATTCATTTGAGAATTTTAATTATTTAACTCGAGATCACCAGATAGCCGATTCTATCTCAGAAATTCAGACAGACACTCCAATTTTAATAGAAAGTAAAAATGACAACCTCAAGACACTCTCATTAAAAGTGGATAACAGTGTTGAGTCACATGACACAGCAGTCACCTGTAGCCAAGTTCCATCAAATAAAGCCTTGGACAAAATTGAGATTCCCACATTAAAGAATAGACTGAATAAAAAAAGGGTAACTTCAGTGCTTATTAATAGGTGTACTAGAAGAATTCAATATTTCTCTCAGTTAGAAGAAAACACTAAAGTTGTTTTAGGTATTCTGTCTGATGAAATACCTTTGTGTAAGAACAAGCGCATATCCAAGAGTCCAGAAGACTCTATAATGCAGGACTGTGGACCACAAAAAGACATTCTTCTCTAAAGTAATGTTTTCTGAAAGAAAGAAGCAGAGTTTATCCCTCACCGTATTGTTTTGGAAAATTTTTATTAAAAAATCACACTCAACAAGCGTTCCATGGTGTAATGGTTAGTAAATTATCAGAAAATTGGAAAAAAACAATACCCAAGAGGGTTTAATAACCCCATACATTGCACCATAAATTTTTAAATTTAAATTAAGCATGTATGTATCTATTCCAAAAATCCAAAAATTAAAGGCCTAAGCCAAGAAGCATCATGAAGGCAAGTAGTTCCCGAAAGACTCAGGAGCAGTCAGGAGTAGGCATCAGCAGTACCCAAGAGGCTTTCATAACCCCTTACATTGCACGATCAATTTTGAAATTTCAGTTAAGCATGGATGAAGCTAGTGCAAACATCCAAAAAGTAAATTCCCAAGGCCATAAGCATCAGCAAGTAGTTCCTGAAAGACACATGATGAGTAAGGAGCAGGCATTCGCAGTACCCAAGAGGGTTTCATAACCCCTTACATTTAAACATCAATGTTAAAATTTGCATTAAGCGTGTATTTAGCTACTGCTAAACTTCCAAAAATGAAAGGCCCAAGGCCAGAAGCATCAGTGAGGCAAGTAGTTCCCGAAAGACACAGGATCAGTCAGCAGCAGGCATTCGCAGTACCCAAGAGGGTTTCATAACCCTAATTGATAACCCAAGAGGGTTTCATAACCATAATTGTGAAGCGTTGGTGTAGCAGCATGGTCAATCTACTCTGAGGCATCTGGCATTGGTGGCTGGAAATCCTGGCTGATCCATGCCTGATTCATCTTCACAAAGGTCAGTCCCTCCATATTTTTCATGGACAGATGAGTTCGCCTTGGGGTGACTATGGCCCCGGCCGCATTAAACACCCGCTCTGATGGCACACTACTGGCCGGGCAGGACAGTTTTTCCAGGGCAAACTCTGCTAGTTGCGGACATAAATCAAGTTTGGCTGTCCAGAAGTCCACCAGATCTTCAATATTTGTTGGCATGGCCATGTCAAGGTATGCCACCACCTGCTGGTTCAGGTCCTGCTCCATGTCTACCTGCTGCTGATGAGTTGCTTCACTATGCGGGTGAAGAAAGCTACTCATCACCGACTGTAGACTTAGGCTGTTGATAATGGAGCTGCTACTGCTCCTGCCACCCCTCCCCTCCCCAGCAGCCATGGCGGTGGAAGGTGAGCACAAAGGGCCCCCAGAGTCAGACCTGCGAGTGGATGGACCATGTCGCCGATAGGCTTCAGCCAACTGACTACGTAGGATCTCTCTGTAGTAGTTCAGTTTGTCCTCCCTTTCAGTGGGTGTAAAAAAGGCCCCCATTCTGTGACTGTAGTGAGGGTCCAATAAGGTGGAGAGCCAGAAGTCATCCCGCTGACGAATTTTGACAATTCGGGGGTCACTACGCAAGCAACTGAGCATGCATCGTGCCATTTGCGCCAGTGACTCGGAGGGACTCCCTGCCTCCATCTCCACTACATACTGCCACGGTGTGTCTGGGTCCTCTGTCTCGCCTTCCTCATAATAACCCTCTAGCTCCTCTAGCTGATCATGCTCCTCCTCTCCTGTCCGATGACTAGAAACACTGCCCATCTCATCCAACCTAAACTGTGCTCCACTCTGCCCCTCATCCTCCTCCTCCAATTCAGCCCCCAAAAGGCTCTTGTAGCCATGAGATGTAGAAGCAACTTCTCCATTGCCGTGACCAGCCATCATTTCAATCATTTGTTGTAGGCAATGTAGGAGTGGAATTACGTCGTTCATCCCGTAATCCAGGCGACTTACAAATAATGTGGCTCCCTCAAAGGGCCGCAGCAAATGGCAGGTGTCACGTATGAGCTGCCACTGGTTCACATTGAAGTTACACATGGGAGTACCCCTATCTGCTTGGATCATCAAGAAATCTGTGATGACTTTTCTTTGTTCGTATAGTCTGTCCAACATATGGAGGGTGGAATTCCAACGTGTGGCAACGTCACAAATAAGACTATGTTGTGGGATACTGTTCTGACGCTGCAGCTCAAGGAGGGTGTGCTTTGCAGTGTACGAGTGGCTGAAGTGCATGCACAGTTTCGTTGCCATTCTTAGGATGTCTTGCAAATGGGGTGAAGACTTCAGGAAGTGCATGACAACCAGATTCAACACGTGTGCCATTCAGGGCGCATTTTTCACACTTCCTTGTCGCAGCGCGGACACGATGTTCTTCCCGTTGTCGGTCACCATGGTTCCAATTTCCAGATTTCGTGGAGTAAGCCATACTCCGATTTCTTGACAAATTAATTTTAGCAGTTCCTCCCCTGTAGGACTCCGTTCGCCGAGGCAAACCATGTGAAGAACAGCGTGACACCACCGTGCCCTACACACATGGTACGATGAAGGGCCACTGAGATTTGTACGTGCAGTGGAGGCCGAGGACACGGTGGAGGATGAGGAGGCGGAGTCGCACTCTGTCACAGGACCAACTGCCTGAGAGCGAGAGCGTCGAGGAGGAAGCGTTGGGACCTGTTCAAGTTGCTGTTGTGGCTGTGCAGGAACCACATTTACCCAGTGGGCCGTAAAAGACATGTATTGTCCCTGCCCGTAGTTACAGCTCCACACGTCAGCGCTGCCATGCACTTTTGAACACACCAACAGGCTCAAGGACTGGCCCACCTTCTCTTGTATAAACATATGCAGGGCTGGTACTGTCTTCTTCGCAAAGAAATGACGGCTTGGGACTCTCCACCTCGGCTCGGCACAAGCCATCAATTCTCTGAAAGGTGCAGAGTCCACCACTTGAAAAGGGAGGGACTGCCGCACCAGCAATTTAGACAGGAGCACATTCAACTTCTGCGCCGTTGGATGAATGGGCGCATACTGTTGTCTCTTGGACATGGCTTCGCCGATGGATTATTGGCGGAATGGCTGACTAAAAGTGGGAGAAGCAGGAGCATCTGAAGCGACAGAAGGAGGGTTTGACACACAGCTCCCTTCGGCTGAGGTGGTGGAGCCTTGGCTGGCTGAAAGAGGGAGCGGATGGCCACTGGGTGATGCAGCAGGCTGGACCACTACATTGGAGCCACGGTTCTCCCAGGCCGCTTTATGTTGGCGAAGCATGTGTTGACGCAGGGCCGTGGTGCCGACATTGGGACCCTGGCCACGCTTCACCTTCTGCCGACATATCTTGCATGTGGCTTCGTGAACCTCCTCTGGATGCCTGATGAAAAACTGCCAAACCGCCAAGTAGCTGATTTTCCCACCTACAGTCCACACTAATTGACTGCTACTGGCGCTGTCTCCAGGAACCCCTGTTCCACAACCTCCCGGAAAGGTAGGCTGCCGCAAAGCAGGTGGTCTCCCCCGGGCACGTTTGGCTCCAGAATTTCCACTTCTGCCACCATGCTGACTGCCAACCATGCTACCGCCTTGCTGGCTCAGCTGCTGCCTCAAGGTCAACCTGTAACTCTCTTCTCCTGATGATGAAGCCCCTTCTGCACCCGGCTCCCAATTGCGATTGGCTTCATCATCATCAAGAGGTGTCTGCACGTCACTGATGTCCTCCTCAGGTTTCTCAACAGTGTCTGCTTCAGGACCCTGAACCCTGGCAACTCCGACTCCCTCGTCACTCTCCTCATCACTACTTGGCCGCCTAGTGGAGCAAGTGGCGCATGTCTCCTCCCCTTCTTGGCTGGGCAGTAGCTGCTGACTGTCCTCTATTAGATCATCCTCAGTGAATAGTGGAGCTGAACCCACAGCATAAGATACTTCTGTAAGATAGGGAACAGCATAGGACACAGGCAATGGGAGGACAGGGACTTCTCCCAACTGAGGGTTGTGTCTGAGGAACCCACCGACTGTTGACTGGGGGTGTCAGATATCACTTGTGATGAAGTGGAAGAGCCTGTTAACCAATCGACGATGGCAGATGGGTTGCTGGTCGAGACACGACCGCTGGCTGATAACGGGAGATCAGGCCTCTCGCTGCGACTCCTGCTGCCACTTGCCCCTAGTTTGCTGCGACCTCTGCCTGAAATATTTAGGCCTCTGCCACTCCTCTGTGCACGTCCTGGCACTTCTCTGCCTGATATACTTAGTGCGTATATGAGGGTATTACAATACGCTTCACTACTCTTTAAACAGTATTTGTCTAGAACAGTAGCAGGTGATTAGTTTTGGCTGTCCTTTCACAGTATGTAGGCCCTTGACAGATTAACAGGTACAAAATAGTACCTGTTAATCTTAAATGTAGGTATGTGGTATGCACTGATGAAGGGAGAAAAATGCGCTACAGTACGCCTAAAATCTCAGAATTTTTTTAAAAGGCAGGCAGGGAGTAATTTTGCTTGGACTTTTTCAGTATGTAGGCCCTTGACAGGTTAACAGGTACACTACTTAGGAGGGCAGAAAAATGCACTACAATGAGCCTAAAAACCCTGTATTTTTGTAAAACACCAGCCAGTGAGTACTATTGTTTGGACTTTCACAGTATGTAGGCGCTTGACAGAGTAACATTACTTAGATGCACGTATGTGGTATGCACTGATGAGGGCAGAAAAATGCTCAACAATATGCCGAAAAACTCTGTATTTTTGTAAAACACCACCTGGTGAGTACTGTTGCTTGGACTTTCACAGTATGTAGGCCTTTCACAGATTAACAGGTACAAAATGGTACACTAATTAGATGTACGTATGTGGTATGCACTGATAAGGGCAGAAAAAAAAATCTGTATTTTTGTAAAACACCAGCCGGTGAGTACTGTTGCTTGGACTTTCACAGTATGTAGGCCTTTCACAGATTAACAGGTACAAAATGGTACACTTATTAGATGTACGTATGTGGTATGCACGTATGAGGGCAAAAAAATGGCAACAACACGCCAGAAAACTCTATTTTTGGAAAACACCAGCCGATGATTACTTTTGCCAGGACTTTACCAGTAACTACACTTGTTACAGATACAAAATGGTAGACTGCTTTGATGTAGGTATGTGGTATGCAAGTATGAGGGCAGACAAATTTTTTTTTTGCACAGCAGCAGGACACAACAGTGCAGCACCACACAAAAGAAATAAAATCAGCTGAGTATGCAGGGTACTGAGTGGTCACATATTGTATAGGACATACTGTATGTATTCTGTTACAGGAACGCCCTTATATGTCATAATATGAGCACATAAATGGAGCAATATTGCATTGGCCCCTAGCAGTGGCGTAGCTATAGAGGTCGCAAGGGTCGCAACTCACGGCCAGGGGGGCCCACAGAGCCCGGGCCTGAGGAAGGGGAATCTGTCGCTGCCAGCACATCTCCTATGCCGGGTGCGGGCCCTTTAAAAATTACTGCAGGGCCGGAGAGGCCGGGGGCTGCTGGGACAAGACGCACGCACGTCTTCTCCAAGCCCCTGCCTCCGACCCTGCAATTACATTTTTGACACTGACTGGGGCCTCCTCACTATTTATCAGCACCGCGGCGGGAGAGAAGGAGGAGGTGAGCTGTGGAGATGTGTAAGGGAAGGGTGGGGGGCTGCGGAGATCTGTGTGAGGAGACCGAGTCACCAAGGAGGGGGGTGGAAGGGGAGATGTGTGTGAGCAGATAGGGGACGGGGTGGAGGGGATGAGGGACAGCATGGCTTGGAACATGGAGGGGCAAGCTGTGCATAACTAGCTTGCCTCCTGACTGGTGAGCAGTTAAGGGGTTAAGAAATATACAGGCAATGTTTTTTAGCCCCCTCCCCCGCCTGTAAAAACTTGTTGCTAACTATAGTGGTATGTCCCATGGGTGGGGGGGAAGGAGTGCACCAATCAGGGGTCTAATAGTTTCCCGGGCTTTCAGGGGCCCTCCCCTGGGTATTTATAGCTGTGGTGCCTCCCTTCCCCCCTCAATCTGCCCAGGACCCGGAGTTTTGCCCTCCCTCCCTCCCTTTTTGTATCTCTGTTTATTGTAAGTCACAGCTTGATGGTAAGAAGACGGTAAAAGCGGGGTCAACCCGGGGTAGACCTCCACACAGGACAGTGTGGCAGCACCTCTCGGGTTGGCAAGAAGCCAATCGGTGTCTTTGTTACAGTTAAATTGTTATTTATATAGGTAAGTAATTTTATAAATAAAGCTTTGGCCGATCCCCACCCACGGAAAAGTTGAATTGTTGTTGTGTCAGTTATTATTTAATTAATTATTGTAGTAAGGGGGAGGGGTAGTTATAGCCTGCTCGGAGCTAATTGGGTCTCAACAGTCTTCCTGGACAGTCCATTAATATTGAAGATTCTTAACATTATACAGTAAAGTGAAATTTTACATACAAATATATTGTACAGGACATTGTTACTGCAAACCAGAGGACAGTGTAAGCTGAGATACTAGCTGGGGGAAAGCACCTGAGGTGTAGCTGGGACCAGTGGATCCACATCCCTGTAGCTCAGTGGTCTTCAACCTGCGGACCTCCAGATGTTGCAAAACTACTGTCCGGGCATGCTGGGAGTTGTAGTTTTGCAACATCTGGAGGTCTGCAGTTTGGAGATTACTGCTGTAGCTCATGGTTCTGTATAAGTACAAGGTTCTGCATAAGGACTTAGCAAAACAATCTTATGTTCTCATGGGCCAGCACAGAGAATCATCATTTAATACAGAGGCACAGTCTCTTATTAATCTCTCTCTGAGGCCGAGCAGGAAGCCGACTTTGGCCCTTACCTCATCTATGCTGCGCTCCTGTGTTTTCCTAACAGGGTGCCTACAGCTGTTTCACAACTACAACTCTCAGCATGCCCTGACAGCTATTGGCTGTGAGGGCATGCTGGGAGTTGAAGTTGTGAAACTAGAGGCAGAATCTTAGGAAAACACTTAGGGCAGATAATATATATATATATATATATATATATATATATATAGTTTAGCATATAATTTGGCCACAGAATCATCTGAACAACCCCAAACCCCCCCCCTTTGCAAATCCTGTTTGGTAGATTTTATTCATTTTCCCCAAGTAAAATTAGACCTCAGATTAGACTTACCCGTACAGGACATGTACAGTCCCGGAGCATCAGCGTGGCAAAAAATAAACATTTCATATGTAATACCCAATAGGGCAATCACTCACAGATCCATGGATCGTGCCAGCCATGGACGTAACAGCGTTTTGGGAGAGGAACCCCCTAGTTATGCATGACTAAGGGGGTCCACCCCCCGAAACGCAGTTACGTCCATGGCTGGGAGAGTCAGAGGCAAAGACGCCGTGTCTGTATCTACTATTTAAGAAACTTTTGTTGTACTAGGTTTTAAAGAAATAAAAGAAACAGAAATGGAATATCCATGGATCTGTGAGTGATTGCCCTATTGAGTACTACATATGAAATGTTTATTTTTGTGCTACTTCCCCGCATATTTACATTTTGAACATTGATGCTGTTACGCCGAGCGCTCCGGGTCCCCGCTCCTCCCCGGAGCGCTCGCTACACTCTCCCCGCTGCAGCGCTCCGGTCAGATCCACTGACCCGGGGCGCTGCGATTCCGCTTCCAGCCGGGATGCGATTCGCGATGCGGGTAGCGCCCGCTCGCGATGCGCACCCCGGCTCCCGTACCTGACTCGCTCTCCCTCGGTCCTGTCCCGGCGCGCGCGGCCCCGCTCCCTAGGGCGCGCGCGCGCCGGGTCTTTGCGATTTAAAGGGCCACTGCGCCGCTGATTGGCGCAGTGATTCCAATTAGTGTCTTCACCTGTGCACTTCCCTATATCACCTCACTTCCCCTGCACTTCCTTGCCGGATCTTGTTGCCATTGTGCCAGTGAAAGCGTTTCCTGTGTGTTCCTAGCCTGTGTTCCAGACCTCCTGCCGTTGCCCCTGACTACGATCCTTGCTGCCTGCCCCGACCTTCTGCTACGTCCGACCTTGCTTCTGTCTACTCCCTTGTACCGCGCCTATCTTCAGCAGCCTGAGAGGTGAGCCGTTGCTAGTGGATACGACCTGGTCACTACCGCCGCAGCAAGACCATCCCGCTTTGCGGCGGGCTCTGGTGAAAACCAGTAGTGACTTAGAACCGGTCCACTAGCACGGTCCACGCCAATCCCTCTCTGGCACAGAGGATCCACTACCTGCCAGCCGGCATCGTGACAGTAGATCCGGCCATGGATCCCGCTGAAGTTCCTCTGCCAGTTGTCGCTGACCTCACCACGGTGGTCGCCCAGCAGTCACAACAGATAGCGCAACAAGGCCAACAGCTGTCTCAACTGACCGTTATGCTACAGCAGTTACTACCACAGCTTCAGCAGTCATCTCCTCCGCCAGCTCCTGCACCTCCTCCGCAGCGAGTGGCCGCTCCTGGTCTACGCCTATCCTTGCCGGATAAATTTGATGGGGACTCTAAGTTTTGCCGTGGCTTTCTTTCCCAATGTTCCCTGCATCTGGAGATGATGTCGGACCTGTTTCCCACTGAAAGGTCTAAGGTGGCTTTCGTAGTCAGCCTTCTGTCTGGAAAAGCCCTGTCTTGGGCCACACCGCTCTGGGACCGCAATGACCCCGTCACTGCCTCCGTACACTCCTTCTTCTCGGAAATCCGAAGTGTCTTTGAGGAACCTGCCCGAGCCTCTTCTGCTGAGACTGCCCTGTTGAACCTGGTCCAGGGTAATTCTTCCGTTGGCGAGTATGCCGTACAATTCCGTACTCTTGCTTCAGAATTATCCTGGAACAATGAGGCCCTCTGCGCGACCTTTAAAAAAGGCCTATCCAGCAACATTAAAGATGTTCTGGCCGCACGAGAAATGCCTGCTAATCTTCATGAACTTATTCACCTAGCCACTCGCATTGACATGCGTTTTTCCGAAAGGCGTCAGGAGCTCCGCCAAGATATGGACTCTGTTCGCACGAGGCGTTTCTTCTCCTCGGCTCCTCTCTCCTCTGGTCCCCTGCAATCTGTTCCTGTGCCTCCCGCCGTGGAGGCTATGCAGGTCGACCGGTCTCGCCTGACACCTCAAGAGAGGACACGACGCCGCATGGAGAACCTCTGCCTGTACTGTGCTAGTACCGAACACTTCCTGAGGGATTGTCCTATCCGTCCTCCCCGCCTGGAAAGACGTACGCTGACTCCGCACAAAGGTGAGACAATCCTTGATGTCTACTCTGCTTCTCCACGTCTTACTGTGCCTGTGCGGATGTCTGCCTCTGCCTTCTCCTTCTCTACTGTGGCCTTCTTGGACTCTGGATCTGCAGGAAATTTTATTTTGGCCTCTCTCGTCAACAGGTTCAACATCCCAGTGACCAGTCTCGCCAGACCCCTTTACATCAATTGTGTAAACAATGAAAGATTGGACTGTACCATACGTTTCCGCACGGAGCCCCTTCTAATGAGCATCGGATCTCATCACGAGAGGATTGAACTTTTGGTCCTCCCCAATTGCACCTCGGAAATTCTCCTTGGACTTCCCTGGCTTCAACTTCATTCCCCAACCCTGGATTGGTCCACTGGGGAGATCAAGAGTTGGGGGCCCTCTTGTTCCAAGGACTGTCTAAAACCGGTTCCCAGTAACCCTTGCCGTGACTCTGTGGTTCCTCCAGTAACCGGTCTCCCTAAGGCCTATATGGACTTCGCGGATGTTTTCTGCAAAAAACAAGCGGAGACTCTACCTCCTCACAGGCCTTATGATTGTCCTATCGACCTCCTCCCGGGCACTACTCCACCCCGGGGCAGAATTTATCCTCTCTCTGCCCCAGAGACTCTTGCCATGTCTGAATACGTCCAGGAAAATTTAAAAAAGGGCTTTATCCGTAAATCCTCCTCTCCTGCCGGAGCCGGATTTTTCTTTGTGTCCAAAAAAGATGGCTCCCTACGTCCTTGCATTGACTACCGCGGTCTTAATAAAATCACGGTTAAGAACCGCTACCCCCTACCCCTCATCTCTGAACTCTTTGATCGCCTCCAAGGTGCCCACATCTTTACTAAATTGGACTTAAGAGGCGCCTATAACCTCATCCGCATCAGAGAGGGGGATGAGTGGAAAACAGCATTTAACACCAGAGATGGACACTTTGAGTATCTGGTCATGCCCTTTGGCCTGTGCAACGCCCCTGCTGTCTTCCAAGACTTTGTTAATGAAATTTTTCGTGATCTGTTATACTCCTGTGTTGTTGTATATCTGGATGATATCCTAATTTTTTCGGCCAATCTAGAAGAACACCGCCAGCATGTCCGTATGGTTCTTCAGAGACTTCGTGACAATCAACTCTATGCTAAAATTGAGAAATGTCTGTTTGAATGCCAATCTCTTCCTTTTCTAGGATATTTGGTCTCTGGCCAGGGACTACAAATGGATCCAGACAAACTCTCTGCCGTCTTAGATTGGCCACGCCCCTCCGGACTCCGTGCTATCCAACGCTTTTTGGGGTTCGCCAATTATTACAGGCAATTTATTCCACATTTTTCTACCCTTGTGGCTCCTATCGTGGCTTTAACCAAAAAAAATGCCGATCCCAAGTCCTGGCCTCCTCAAGCGGAAGACGCCTTTAAACGACTCAAGTCTGCCTTTTCTTCGGCTCCCGTGCTCTCCAGACCTGACCCTTCCAAACCCTTCCTACTGGAGGTTGATGCCTCCTCAGTGGGAGCTGGAGCTGTTCTTCTACAGAAAAATTCTTCCGGGCATGCCGTCACTTGTGGTTTTTTTTCTAGGACCTTCTCTCCGGCGGAGAGGAACTACTCCATCGGGGATCGAGAGCTTCTAGCCATTAAATTAGCACTTGAGGAATGGAGGCATCTGCTGGAGGGATCAAGATTTCCAGTTATTATTTACACCGACCACAAGAACCTCTCCTACCTCCAGTCTGCCCAACGGCTGAATCCTCGCCAGGCCCGGTGGTCTCTGTTCTTTGCCCGGTTTAATTTTGAGATTCACTTTCGTCCTGCCGATAAGAACATTAGGGCCGATGCTCTCTCTCGTTCCTCGGATGCCTCAGAAGTTGAACTCTCTCCGCAACACATCATTCCACCTGACTGCCTGATCTCCACTTCTCCTGCCTTCATCAGGCAAACTCCTCCAGGAAAGACCTTTGTTTCTCCACGCCAACGCCTCGGAATCCTCAAATGGGGTCACTCCTCCCATCTCGCAGGTCATGTGGGCATCAAGAAATCTCTGCAACTCATCTCCCGCTTCTATTGGTGGCCGACTCTGGAGACGGATGTTGTGGACTTTGTGCGAGCCTGCACTATCTGTGCCCGGGATAAGACTCCTCGCCAGAAGCCCGCTGGTTTTCTTCATCCCCTGCCTGTCCCCGAACAGCCTTGGTCTCTGATTGGTATGGATTTTATTACTGATTTACCCCCTTCCCGTGGCAACACTGTTATTTGGGTGGTCGTTGATCGATTCTCCAAAATGGCACATTTCATCCCTCTTCCTGGTCTTCCTTCAGCGCCTCAGTTGGCTAAACAATTTTTTGTACACATTTTTCGTCTTCACGGGTTGCCTACGCAGATCGTCTCGGATAGAGGTGTCCAATTCGTGTCTAAATTCTGGAGGGCTCTCTGTAAACAACTCAAGATTAAATTAAATTTTTCTTCTGCATATCATCCCCAGTCCAATGGACAAGTAGAAAGAATTAACCAGGTCTTGGGTGATTATTTGCGACATTTTGTTTCCTCCCGCCAGGATGACTGGGCAGATCTCCTTCCATGGGCCGAATTCTCGTATAACTTCAGAGTCTCTGAATCTTCCTCCAAATCCCCATTTTTCGTGGTGTACGGCCGTCACCCTCTTCCCCCCCTCCCTACCCCCTTGCCCTCTGGTCTACCCGCTGTGGATGAAATTTCTCGTGACCTTTCCATCATATGGAGAGAGACCCAAAATTCTCTCTTACAGGCTTCATCACGCATGAAGAAGTTCGCAGATAAGAAAAGAAGAGCTCCTCCCGTTTTTTCCCCTGGAGACAAGGTATGGCTCTCCGCTAAATATGTCCGCTTCCGTGTCCCTAGCTACAAGTTGGGACCACGCTATCTTGGTCCTTTCAAAGTTTTGTGTCAAATTAATCCTGTCTCTTACAAACTTCTTCTTCCTCCTTCTCTTCGTATCCCTAATGCCTTTCACGTCTCTCTTCTTAAACCACTCATCCTCAACCGTTTTTCTCCCAAATCTGTTCCTCCCACTCCTGTTTCCGGCTCCTCGGACATCTTCTCTGTCAAAGAGATCTTAGCCTCTAAAAAGGTCAGAGGGAAAACTTTTTTTTTAGTGGACTGGGAGGGTTGTGGTCCTGAAGAGAGATCCTGGGAACCTGAGGACAACATCCTAGACAAAAGTCTGCTCCTCAGGTTCTCAGGCTCTAAGAAGAGGGGGAGACCCAAGGGGGGGGTACTGTTACGCCGAGCGCTCCGGGTCCCCGCTCCTCCCCGGAGCGCTCGCTACACTCTCCCCGCTGCAGCGCTCCGGTCAGATCCACTGACCCGGGGCGCTGCGATTCCGCTTCCAGCCGGGATGCGATTCGCGATGCGGGTAGCGCCCGCTCGCGATGCGCACCCCGGCTCCCGTACCTGACTCGCTCTCCCTCGGTCCTGTCCCGGCGCGCGCGGCCCCGCTCCCTAGGGCGCGCGCGCGCCGGGTCTTTGCGATTTAAAGGGCCACTGCGCCGCTGATTGGCGCAGTGATTCCAATTAGTGTCTTCACCTGTGCACTTCCCTATATCACCTCACTTCCCCTGCACTTCCTTGCCGGATCTTGTTGCCATTGTGCCAGTGAAAGCGTTTCCTGTGTGTTCCTAGCCTGTGTTCCAGACCTCCTGCCGTTGCCCCTGACTACGATCCTTGCTGCCTGCCCCGACCTTCTGCTACGTCCGACCTTGCTTCTGTCTACTCCCTTGTACCGCGCCTATCTTCAGCAGCCTGAGAGGTGAGCCGTTGCTAGTGGATACGACCTGGTCACTACCGCCGCAGCAAGACCATCCCGCTTTGCGGCGGGCTCTGGTGAAAACCAGTAGTGACTTAGAACCGGTCCACTAGCACGGTCCACGCCAATCCCTCTCTGGCACAGAGGATCCACTACCTGCCAGCCGGCATCGTGACAGATGCCTTTAAAGAGTTAAGGGAAGCTCCAAAAACGGATTGAAAGTCTATGCTACAAGTTGCAGGTTGTGCTGATTGTTGTCATATGTACTTATATTCAGAAGGTGCAGTGTGTGGCAGTATTATAATCAGGGGTACAGTGTGTGGCAGTATTATATTCAGGGTACAGTGTGTGGCAGTTTTATATTCAGGGGTACAGCATGTGGCATTATTATATTCAGGGGGTACAGTATGTGGCAGTATTATATTCAGGGTACAGTGTGGGGCAGTATTATATTCAGAAGTTACAGTGTGTGGCAGTATTATATTCAGGGGTACAGTGTGTGGTAGTATTATATTCAGGGGGTACAGTATGTGGCAGTATTATATTCAGGGTACAGTGTGTGGTAGTATTATATTCAGAGGTTACAGTATGTGGCAGTATTATATTCAGGAGTACAGTATGTGGCAGTATTACTTTTAGGGAACACAGTATGGCAGGGTTATATTTAGAAGGTACAGTATTTGGCAGAATTATTATAATTATTATCTTTATATAAAGGATGAGGATCGGCTGACAAAGTGAGGAGCCAATGATGTCCGGGTGTCAGACTCTGCAGAGGACGATGTAGCTGGAAGAAGACCTGGTGTCTCGACCAACAGAGAAGATGTCACTCAGGTCAGTGATATCATTGTCTATTCTCCTGACTGTCCCATCCGCTCTAGTCACTTGTAAGTTCTGTGGGGATGATAGTTGACACTCTACCCCAATCAATGTCTCTCCAGCTGTTGCAAAACTACAAATTCCATAATTCCTGAGGCTCTCCAGACATGATGGGAGTTGTAGCTTTGCAACAGCTGGAGAACCACTTGAACCAAGGGGATTGGTGGAGGTCCCAGCAGTTGGACTCCCACCAAAAAAATGGACTGCTTATTCTAAAATGCCTGGGCCTGTTTTTGGTCTAAGCCCAGCCCTGGGGTGGGGGCCCAGGGCAATTTTTTGCACTGGGGCCCTGTGGTTTCAAGCTATGCCCCTGGCCCCTAGTATGATCTACCAGAAGCAACTTCTCTGTAGACGTTTCCCAACTGGACTGTATAGAATAGAGCTTCTGAGTGGGAGACCCTGCTGGGGTATCTCCATTATAGAATAGAAGAGTAGAATATTATTTTAGGGAACAATTAATTAATTATTAGATCTCAAACTATTTGTTAGGTTATACACTAAGAAGAGAAAATCTCTTTTCTATCGTGAACATGGAAATACATTCTACCATTTCTCTGCTAACACAGTTCTTCTAAACTATGTACAGAAATTTCTGTTTTATTGCCTAAGCCCGACTGTGGCTAAATCAAGAATTGTATGTTTTTGGCATCCAAAAACCAATATGATATCTACTCATAAAATGTATTTCCTTCTATCCCAAATTCCCTTTTCTATTTAGATACTTTTCATCAATGCCAGAAAACATGATATCTATAAAAAAATTTTTTTTGCATAGGTACCACTATTGCCATATCAGCAGTTTATTAGTAGGCACAGTAACATAGTACCCGATTGGGAAACTTCGAGTCACTAGAAAAAAGACTACCAGTCATGTTCCCCATCTATTAGAAAGAATGAAGAACACATACATATATTACTTTGTTTGTATTGTAATTCCTCTAGCCGGACATTCCCTGGGGTAGCTAAAAATTTTAAAAATAAATATTATTAAATATTAAAAATAAATAAATATTGCAACCCAGGCTCATGTGTTGTATACCCTTAGTTTAAGCACCTTTTATGGGCTTAAATGGGCACTGTCAGATACACAAACCTTTGATATGTTGTAAACCATGCAAAACCAATAGGTTTTGCAATTGCTTTCATTAGAAAATTTTGAGAAAGCCAGTCAAACAACTGCCCCCCCCCCCTTCCTGCTTGGTCACATACTAGTCCTGCTGTGTCCATGCGTCATCACCTACGTCATGGACACACTTCCTTGATTGACAGCTGTGAGCGCAGGGCTGACAGCTGGAGGAAAAATCCTCCCACTGTCAGCTTGTGCCCCGCTACTGTCGGTGAGGACAAGCTGGGAGTTGTAGTTTTGCTAATACTGGGGGAGATGTGAGCAGACAGCATACTGAGGGAGTGGGGCGGAGACCTGCACAGTGAGGCCATGCCCCCTTTCTTTGAGAGGAATTCAGACTAGTGAGCTAAATTAAAAGTGTAATAAAAAAATAAATAAAGGTGCTAGACACATAAAAACTAGATGTACATGGTCAGGATTAGGTACTGAGCGATATATTAAAAAAATTTTTTTGTTGGATCTGATGGGTACACTATAATCTCCATTCATAACTTAAAGATTGTTACGTTATGCTCTCCGGCCGCACACGCTGGCCGTGAGCGCATGGTCCCCTTACCTGCTGCTTGAGCCTGAGAGAAAGCATTCCTGTTATTGCCTTGAAGTGTATCTGATCTCTTGCTTTGTGACCTTGCTCCTCTGCAGCCTGCCTACTGACCTCCTGCTACGTCTAGACTATGCTACTGTGCCGCCTGCCCTACTGTGCCGCCTGCCCAGACCTTCTGCTCTCCAGACTACAAGCTGCCTTATCCCTACTGTGCCTCGCATCTCCGCAGCCGCCTGTGTGGTCGAGCCATGCCAGGGGTAGCGACCTGGGTGTCGCCTGCCACAGCAAGTCCATCCCGATTTGCGGCGGGCTCTGGTGAAAACCAGCGGCACCTTAGATTCCGCTACCTGGTACAGTGCGAGTCATCTGCCACACAGGTCCAGCGGACTGGTGTTCCTGTCTTCAGGAATGTGAGTGTTACAGTAAGATCCGGCCATGGATCCCGCTGAGGTACCCCTGCCTGAAGTCGCTGATCTTCCCTCCATTGTGGTACGTCAGTCGCAGCAGTTGGCCCGACAGGCACAGAAATGTTCTCAACTTTCAGCCATGATGTAGCAGTTTTTAGCCGTGCAACAGCAGCAGGTACCACATTCTGGCTCACGCCCACCTCTGTCTCCCAGCTACACCTGCCTTTACCTTCCAAGTATGATGGGGATTCCAAGTCATGCAGAGGCTTTGTTACACAGTGCTCCGTGCACTTGGAGTTCATGTCTGAACTGTTTCCGATGGAACGTACTAAGGTGGCCTTTGTCATTAGTCTACTGTCCGGAAAAGCCTTGGCTTGGGCTACACCCCTTTGGGACCGTGGTGATCCAGTATCCTCCAATTTGTCGGCTTTCTTGGCCGAATTTCGCAGTGTCTTTGAGGAACCCGCATGCGCCTCTTCAGCTGAGACGGCGTTGCTGAACCTCTGTCAAAGGAATTTTACTGTTGGTGACTACGCTGTTCAATTCCGCATTCTAGCCTCTGAACTTGCCTGGAATGATGAGGCTTTGTGTGCCACATTTAAAAAAGTACTGTCAAGCAGGATTAAAGACGCCCTTGCAGCAAGTGATCCTTCATCTTCTTTGACAGAACTTATCCACTTGGCCACACGCATTGATGTGTGTTTTGCTGAGAGACAGGAGGAATTGCGCTTAGAGAGGGAACCTGCCCGTCTGACACCCATGTTTCAATGTCCACCTTTTCAGTTTCCTGCGCCTCTTGCCGAAGAGGCTATACAAGGAGATTGGTCTCGTCTTACGCAACAAGAGAGATCACAACGACTCAATGAGAATTTGTGCTTGCATTGCGCTAGCCCGGAGAACTTTCTCAAGGACTGTACAGTTCTCCCGCACCTAGGGAGAGGCGTCCCTGGGTGTGAATACCACTTCTCCACGCTTGACTATTCCTGTACAAGTCTTCGCTTCAGCCAAGTCTTCCTTCAGCGCTACAGCATTTTTGGATTCTGGATCAGCAGGTGACTTTTTTGATGCAGTGTGTGGCAGTATTATATTCAGGGTACAGTGTGTGGCAGTATTATAATCAGGGATACAGTGTGTGGCAGTATTATATTCAGGGTACAGTGTGTGGCAGTAATATATTCAGGGGTACAGCATGTGGCAGTATTATATTCAGGGGGTACAGTATGTGGCAGTATTATAATCAGGGTACAGTGTATGGCAGTATTATATTCAGAAGTTGCAATGTGTGGCAGTATTATATTCAGGGGTACAGTGTGTGGCAGTATTACTTTTAGGGAACACAGTATGGCAGGGTTATATTCAGAAGGTACAGTATTTGGCAGAATTATTATAATTATTATCTTTATATAAAGGATGAGGATCGGCTGACAAAGTGAGGAGCCAATGATGTCCGGGTGTCAGACTCTGCAGAGGAAGATGCAGCTGGAAGAAGACCTGGTGTCTCGACCAACAGAGAAGATATCACTCAGGTCAGTGATATCATTGTGTATTCTCCTGACTGTCCCATCAGCTCTAGTCACTTGTAAGTTCTGTGGGGATGATAGTTGACACTCTACCCCAATCAATGGCTCTCCAGCTGTTGCAAAACTACAACTTCCATAATTCCTGAGGCTCCAGACATGATGGGAGTTGTAGCTTTGCAACAGCTGGAGAACCACTTGAACCAAGGTGATTGGTGGAGGTCCCAGCAGTTGGACTCCCACCAAAAAAATAGACTGCTTATTCTAAAATGCCTGGGCCTGTTTTTGGTCTAAGCCCAGCCCTGGGGTGGGGGCCCAGGGCAATTTTTTGCACCGGGGCCCTGTGGTTTCAAGCTACGCCCCTGGCCCCTAGTATGATCTACCAAACATGATATCTATAAAAAAAAAATTTTGCATAGGTACCACTATTGCCATATCAGCAGTTTATTAGTAGGCACAGTAACATAGTACCCGATTGGGAAGCTTTGAGTAACTAGAAAAAAGACTACCAGTCATGTTCCCCATCTATTAGAAATAATGAAGAACAAATACATATATTACTTTGTTTGTATTGTAATTCGTTGACCTCTAGCCGGACATTCCCTGGGGTAGCTAAAAATTTAAATATTGCAACCCAGGCTCATGTGTTGTATACCCTTAGTTTAAGCACCTTTTATGGGCTTAAATGGGCACTGTCAGATACACAAACCTTTGATATGTTGTAAACCATGCAAAACCAATAGGTTTTGCAATTGCTTTCATTAGAAAATTTTGAGAAAGCCAGTCAAACAACTGCCCCCCCCCCCCTTCCTGCTTGGTCACATACTAGTCCTGCTGTGTCCATGCGTCATCACCTACGTCATGGACACACTTCCTTGATTGACAGCTGTGAGCGCAGGGCTGACAGCTGGAGGAAAAATCCTCCCACTGTCAGCTTGTGCCCCGCTACTGTCGGTGAGGACAAGCTGGGAGTTGTAGTTTTGCTAATACTGGGGGAGATGTGAGCAGACAGCATACTGAGGGAGTGGGGCGGAGACCTGCACAGTGAGGCCATGCCCCCTTTCTTTGAGAGGAATTCAGACTAGTGAGCTAAATTAAAAGTGTAATAAAAAAATAAATAAAGGTGCTAGACACATAAAAACTAGATGTACATGGTCAGGATTAGGTACTGAGCGATATATTAAAAAAATTTTTTTGTTGGATCTGATGGGTACACTATAATCTCCATTCATAACTTAAAGATTGTTACGTTATGCTCTCTGGCCGCACACGCTGGCCGTGAGCACATGGTCCCCTTACCTGCTGCTTGAGCCTGAGAGAAAGCATTCCTGTTATTGCCTTGAAGTGTATCTGATCTCTTGCTTTGTGACCTTGCTCCTCTGCAGCCTGCCTACTGACCTCCTGCTACGTCTAGACTATGCTACTGTGCCGCCTGCCCAGACCTTCTGCTCTCCAGACTACAAGCTGCCTTATCCCTACTGTGCCTCGCATCTCCGCAGCCGCCTGTGTGGTCGAGCCGTGCCAGGGGTAACCTGGGTGTCGCCTGCCACAATAAGTCCATCCCGATTTGCGGCGGGCTCTGGTGAAAACCAGCGGCACCTTAGATTCCGCTACCTGGTACAGTCCGAGTCATCTGCCACACAGGTCCAGGACTGTCAAGCAGGATTAAAGACGCCCTTGCAGCACGTGATCCTCCATCTTCTTTGACAGAACTTATCCACTTGGCCACACGCATTGATGTGTGTTTTGCTGAGAGACAGGAGGAATTGCGCTTAGAGAGGGAACCTGCCCGCCTGACACCCATGTTTCAATTTCCACCTTTTCAGTTTCCTGCGCCTCTTGCCGAAGAGGCTATACAAGGAGATTGGTCTCGTCTTACGCAACAAGAGAGATCACGACGACTCAATGAGAATTTGTGCTTGCATTGCGCTAGCCCGGAGTACTTTCTCAAGGACTGTACAGTTCTCCCGCACCTAGGGAGAGGCGTCCCTGGGTGTGAATACCACTTCTCCACGCTTGACTATTTCTGTACAAGTCTTCGCTTCAGCCAAGTCTTCCTTCAGCGCTACAGCATTTTTGGATTCTGGATCAGCAGGTGACTTTTTTGATGCGGCTTTAGTCCACAAGTATCATGTTCCCCTTAATCGGCTTGACAAGCCCTTTTTCATCTCCTCTGTTATTGAACAAAATCTGGACTGTAAGGTTCACTTCCATTCTGAATCTCTCGACATGCATGCGGGAGTATCGCATAAAGAAAAGATTGAATTCTATGTTCTGCCACACTGTACTTCTGAGATTCTTCTTGGTCTTCCTTGGTTCAACGCCATTCCCTGCAATTGGATTTGAGAACTGGAGAAATAGTTTGCTGGGGACAATCCTGTCAAAATTTTTTGCCTCCAACCTGTTCTGCGTAAGCTTGTTTCTCGCCTTCCTCCTTTACCTGGCCTGCCGCCAGGATAAGTGGTGTCCCGGTGCTGTATTCCATACTGTACCTTGTGTGGTTGGTCCCCAAAGTCAGAGTTACCGCGTTCCAGTGGGGTCCGCTTGCTGAGATAATCCCTGGTCACCTCTTCGTTCTTTAGTTTTGTGTGGTACGGAAGACGGTGAGACTGACACTGGCTCCCCGGTATTGCGGGTTTGTGCACCTACCGGGATCCTGTAATTGGCGGTTACATCAGCGGACAGTGCCGGGAGTCTGACTAAGGACTGCTATACCTGCTTACTCCTGGATCCGCTGTGACCGATTACACCCGTATAGTGGCACCTAGTATAGGGGTGCCATATTGATTCATGTTTATACTGAGTGACGTTACTGTTATCTCTTTATTTCATATGTGTTAATCCTATACATTGAGACCTTTGCATGTATATATATATATATATATATATATATATATATAGGAATCTATGATAATCCACCAGACAGGTGGCGCTCTGAATATATGATAAATCCACCAGACGGGTGGTAACCCTTAGTGGATCCTGTGAATCAACCTTCTTTAGATGGTGATAGTTCACAATCACTAGCATGGTGTAATTTTAATAAGTAACAATAAAAGTTATATTTTAGTAGCACTCCTCCCACACTTTTTTTGAAAAGTTTTTTTGCATTAATCAAGCACCCTATAATTACCGCACAGCTACACCCCAGGCTATCACAGATATACACTCTATCAGTTCCTGAGACCAAAGCCATGGCTGAGTATATCTAGCAGAATCTCTAAAAGGGATTTATCCATAAGTCCTCTTCTCCTGCTGGAGCAGGTTTCTTCTTTGTAGGGAAGAAGGATGGCTCATTCTGTCCATGCATTGACTACAGGGGACTTAACAAAATCACGGTTAAGAACCGTTACCCTCTCCCTCTTATTTCAGAACTTTTTGACCGTCTACGTGGAGCCAAGGTCTCCTCCAAGTTGGACTTGCGCGGTGCGTATAACCTCATTCATATCCGCAAGGGAGATGAATGGAAAACGGCCTTCAATACTCGTGACTGACATTTTGAGTATCTTGTAATGCCTTTTGGTCTCTAAAATGCTCCAGCCATTTTTCAAGAGTTTGTCAATGACATCTTCCGTGATCTTCTCTACACCTGTGTTGTTGTATAACTAGATGACATACTGATCTTCTCTTCCAACCTAGAGGAGCATCATACTCATGTTCGTCTGGTAGTTTATCGCTGGCAGTTTGAGCTGCGGCAGAAAATTTGCCGCAGCTCAAACTTGCAGCCGGATACTTACTGTAAACCTCTGCCCATGTGAGTGTTCCCTGTACGTTCACATTGGGGAGGGGGGAACATCCAGCTGTTGCAAAACTAGAACTCCCAGCTTGTACGGTCTATCAGTGCATGCTGGGAGTTGTAGTTCTGCAATAGCTGGAGGCATACTACTTTGGCTGGGAATGCTGGGGATTGTAGTTATGCAACAGCTGGAGACACACTCGTTTGCTACTTAACTCAATGTTTCTCAACCAGTGTGCCTCCAGCTGTTGCAAAACTATAACTCCCAGCATGTCCGGTGCATGCTGGGAGTTGTAGTTTGCAACAGCTGGAGGCACACCGGTCATGAAACACTGAGTTAAGTATAAAAAAAAACTCTGTGTTTCACAACCAGTATGCCTTCAGCTGTTGCAAAACTACAACCAGCAGATGCACCACTACAACTCCCAGCATGCACTTTAGCTGATTGTGCAAGCTGGGAGTTGTAGTTATACAACAGCTGAAGGTACACTTTTCCATACAAAAAATGTGCCTCCAGCTGTTGCAAAACTATAAGTCCCAGCATGCCCATAAGGGAATGCTGGGAGTTGTAGTGGTCTGCCTCCTGCTGTTGCATAACTACAGCTCCCAGCATGCCCTTCTTGCATGCTGGGAGCTGTTGCTAAGCAACAGCAGGAGGCTGTCACTCACGTCCAACTGCTGATCCACGCTGCAGGTCAGTCCCTCCTGGGGCCCCGATCCACGTCCCGCACCCGCTCACGTCCTCCGAAAGAGGGGCGGAGCGGGTTGCGGGAGTGACACCCGCAGCAGGTGCCCTGATTGGTCGGCCAGGAAAACTGGCCAACGAATCAGGGCGATCGTGAGGTGGCACCAGTGCCACCTCTCCCCTGCTAACTATGGCTGTTCGGGGCCATCAGAGACCCGATCAGCCAGTAACTCCGGGTCACTGGAGACCCGATTGACCCGGAATCTGCCACAGATCGCTGGGCTGAACTGTACATCATCATCATGACCCCCCTGGGCGATCATCATGACCCCCCTGGGCGATATGCTGCGATGCCTGCTGAACGATTTCAGCAGGCATCGGGCACCGGCTCCGCTCCAGATGGCTGCGGGGGGCCGGGAAAGCCATGACGCTCTCATACGTCATGTGTCCTTAAGGACTCGGAAATGGAGACGTATGAGAACGTCATGTGTCCTCAAGGGGTTAATGGAGGCAGCCTTCGGGGGGGGGGGGGGGGTAATGAGGGTAGTGGTGGGAACAGCGGTAGCAGGGGGTGCAAAAGAGCACTGCGAGGTGTTGTTGTCGGATTTGATGTGAGTATGGGCAGCGGAAGGAATGGATGGATGAGGAGGGTGAAGTGGCAGTGTATTATGAGTGTGTTGCCAAAAAATTTCTTTAAGTAATTATAGCACCATAGGCCACTATATAAAATTCTCACCAAAAAACTATGAGGCCAGTTATGGAAAAAATTC
Organism: Hyla sarda; assembly: GCF_029499605.1. Taxonomy (NCBI): domain Eukaryota; kingdom Metazoa; phylum Chordata; class Amphibia; order Anura; family Hylidae; genus Hyla; species Hyla sarda. Next base: position 24,222,577 of record NC_079198.1, on the reverse strand, counting down.
TAAAAAACTTTATTAAAGATACAGTAAAAACCAACATAAAATTACAGAAGATAATGAGTCGGTGGTCACAGAACACATACTGTAAAAGCGGTGAGGATGTCCCCAGTATATAAGGGCGATAAGATGATATAGAGCCTCATTCAGTGCTGTTGCATAGTTATTAGAGCATCAAAGCATAAAGGCACAAAATGCACATTATAATGAGACAGACATAAGTAACAACATGCATGAAATCACTGACAGGGTAGAAAAAACAACCATAATAATAAGCAAACTCTGGTCATGCACCCTATCATGGGACAGCTCACCTACCCCGAACGTGTTTTCTGCTGCACAATTTCCATGTGAATGGGGCAGTGGAATCCCCATTCAACACAATGGCCCACATTTACTATTGCAAACTCGACATGTTTTGTAGGGTTGTGCACCAGATTCTTGTCTGCGCCAGAATTTGCGCCAGAATTGAAAAAAACACGGCTAACTCTTCATTTTACTAAGAAAACCCGAAAAAGGGGTGTGGCCTTCAGGAAAAGGGGCGTGGTCACCGAAAAGGGACGTGTTCCCGACATTTTCAGAAAAACCCAACATATTTACTAAGGTTTCCTCAGAAAATGTGGTGGATTTCAGCTGAGGAAAACCCTACAGATCAGAGCATGTGTAAAAAAAAAAAAAAAAGCAAAATGTGGGAAAAGTGGAAAATGTAGGGAAACCTTAATAAAACCGTGGAAAATAAATTGTAAGGAATTAAAACCCACAAAGAAACCTACACAACACTCTTAGTAAATAAGGGCCACTATGCAGTAAACTTTGCAGAATTTCCTAGCGGAATTTTTCCTGCAGGTTCTGCTAGGAAATTCTGCCATGTGAACATACCCTTAACCTCTTAAGGACCCAGGACGTACGGGGACGTCCCCGCACCCTGGGCTTTAAGGACCCAGGATGTCCCCGTACGTCCTAGCGTTTTCCGGTCCCTGACGCTCGCCGGGCAGAGATCGGAACTGGATGCCTGCTGAAATCCTTCAGCAGGCATCCAGGGCAAACCCCGAGGGGGCTCCCCATGTAGGCCCCCCATGTCGGAAATCGCCCTTGCGATCTGCGGCGATACCGGGCTGATCGGGTCTCTGGGACCCGACCGCCCGGTAATTTCGCATGATCCCGGCTGTCACAGACAGCCAGGACCATTCTAAAGAATAGGAGCGAGGTGGCAAGCCTGTCACCTCCTCCTATTCCCTGAGATCCGTCGGTTAGTTAACCGACCAATCGCAGGGGGGGGGGGGCGGTTACTTCCTCCCGCCCTGCCCGGCCCCTTGAAGTCCGGAGAGGACGGGAGGAAGACCGGAGGATGCGGCGGGGGACGGGGGAGTGCTGGGGACCGGCCCTGGTACTTACCTCGTCCCTGAAGACCCGGATCCAGACGATGAAGACGGCGGCGGCGGCGACAGGTGAGTAGATCTTCAGCCGCGGTCGGGCCCTTTACAGCAATGCACGTCGCCGTAAAGAGACATGCATTGCTGTATTGGGACCCTGTATACTACAACTCCCAGCATGCCCAGACAGCCCTTGGCGTCTGGGCATGCTGGGAGTTGCAGTTTTGCAACTTCTGGAGGTCCACAGTTTTTGGACCACTGTGCCCTTCCAGATGTTGCAAAATTACACATCCTCAGCATGCCCTTACTGTCCAGGCATGCTGGGAGTTGTAGTTCTGTAACATCTGGCCCTTCAGATGTTGCAGAACTACAACTCCCAGCATGCCTGGACAGTTTTGGCATACTGGGAGTTGTAGTTTTGCAACATCTGGAAGGGCACAGATTGCGAACCACTGTATTAGTGGTCTGCAAACTGTAGTCCTCCAGATGTTGCAAAACTACAACTCCAAGCATGCTGGGAGTTGTAGTTCGGCAACATCTGGCTCTAAAGATGTTGCCGAACTACTACTCCCAGCATGCCTGAGAATGTTTGGGAGTTGTGGTTTTGCAACAGCTGGAGGCACACTGGTTGGGAAACATTGTTTCCCAACCCGTGTGCCTCCAGCTGTTGCAAAACTATAACTACCAGCATGCACTGAGACTGTGCATGCTGGGAGTTGTAGTTTTGCAACAGCTGGAGGTCCCCCCCCCTGTGAATGTACAGGGTACATTCACATGGGCAGGGGGCTTACAGTGAGTATCAGGCTGCAAGTTTGCGATGCAGCAAATTTTGCGCGGCAGCTCAAACTCGCAGCGGGAAACTCGCTGTAATCCCCCGCTGGTGTGACTGTACCCTAAAAACACTACACTACACTAACACAAAATAAAATAAAAAGTAAAAAACACTACATATACACATACCCCTACACAGCCCTCCCTCCCCAATAAAAATGAAAAACGTCTGGTACGCCACTCTTTCCAAATTGGAGCCTCCAGCTGTTGCAAAACAACAACTCCCAGTATTGCCGGACAGCCGTTGACTGTCCAGGCATGCTGGGAGTTTTGCAACAGCTGGAGGCACCCTGTTTGGGAATCACTGGCGTAGAATACCCCTATGTCCACCCCTATGCAAATCCCTAATTCAGGCCTCAAATGCACATGGCGCTCTCAATTCGGAGCCCTGTCGTATTTCAAGGCAACAGTTTAGGGTCACATATGGGGTATCGCCGTACTCGGGAGAAATTGCCTAACAAATCTTGGGGGTCTTTTTCTCCTTTCACCCCTTATGAAAAGGTGAAGTTGGGGTCTACACCAGCATGTTAGTGTAAAAAAATAAATTTTTTACACTAACATGCTGGTGTTGCCTATACTTTTCATTTTGACAAGAGGTAAAAGGGAAAAAAGCCCCCCAAAATTTGTAACGCAATTTCTCCCGAATACGGAGATACCCCATATGTGGGCGCAAAGTGCTCTAGGGGCGCACATAAAGGCCCAGAAGGGAGAGTGCGCCATGTACATTTGAGGTGATTTGCACAGGGGTGGCTGATTGTTACAGCGGGTTTGACAAACGCAAAAAAAACAAAACCCCACATGTGACCCCATTTCGGAATCTACACCCCTCACGGAATGTAATGAAGGGTGCAGTGAGAATTTACACCCCACAGGTGTCTGACAGATCTTTGGAACAGTGGGCTGTGCAAATTAAAAATTTTGTAAAGCCCACTGTTCCAAAGATATGACAGACACCAGTGGGGGGTAAATGCTCACTTTACGCCTTGATACGTTCCTCAAGGGGTCTAGTTTCCAAAATGGTATGCCATGTGGGGGTTATTTTGCTGTCCTGGCACCATATGGGCTTCCTAAATGCGACATGCCCCCTGAGCAAAATTTGCTCTCAAAAAGCCAAATATGACTCCTTCTCTTCTGAGCATTGTAGTTCACCCGTAGTGCACTTCAGGTCAACTAATTGGGTACCTCCATACTCAGAAGAGATGTGGTTACAAATTTTGGGGGGTATTTTCTGCTATTAACCCTTGCAAAAATGTGAAATTTGGGGGGGAAACACACCTTTTAGTGAATTTTTTTTTTTTTTTACGTATGCAAAAGTCGTGAAACCCCTGTGGGGTATTAAGGCTCACTTTATTTCTTGTTACGTTCCACAAGGGGTCTAGTTTCCAAAATTGTATGCCATGTGTTTTTTTTTTTTGCTGTCCTGGCACCATAGGGGCTTCCTAAATGCGACATGCCCCCGAGCAAAATTTGCTCTCAAAAAGCCAAATATGACTCCTTCTCTTCTGAGCATCGTAGTTCACCCATAGTACACTTCAGGTCAACTTATGGGGTACCTTCATACTCAGAAGAGATGGGGTTACAATGTTTGGGGGGTATTTTCTGCTATTAACCCTTGCAAAAATTTGAAATTTGGGGGGAAACACACATTTTAGTGAAATTGTATTTTTATTTTTTTACATATGCAAAAGTCGTGAAACCCCTGTGGGGTATTAAGGCTCACTTTATTCCTTGTTACGTACCTCAAGGGGTCTTGTTTCCAAAATGGTATGCCATGTGGGGGATTTTTGCTGTTCTGGCACCATAGGGGCTTCCTAAATGCAACATGTCCCCCAAAAACCATTTAAAAAAAACGTACTCTCCAAAATCCCCTTGTCGCTCCTTTGCTTCTGAGCCCTTTACTGTGCCCGCCGAACACTTTACATAGACATATGAGGTATGTCCTTACTCGAGAGAAATTGGGCTACAAATATAAGTATATATTTTCCCCTTTTACCCCTTGTAAAAATTCAAACATTGGGTCTACAAGAACATGCGAGTGTAAAAAATGGAGATTGTGAATTTTCTCCTTCACTTTGCTGTTATTCCTGTGAAACACCTAAAGGGTTAAAACGCTGACTGAATGTCATTTTGAATACTTTGGGGGGTGCAGTTTTTATAATGGGGTCATTTGTGGGGTATTTCTAATATAAAGACCCTTCAAATCCACTTCAAACCTGAACTGGTCCCTGAAAAATTGTGAGTTTGGAAATTTTGTGAAAAATTGGAAAATTGCTGCTGAACTTTGAAGCCCTCTGGTGTCTTCCAAAAGTAAAAATACGTAAATTTTATGATGCAAACATAAAGTAGACATATTGTATATGTGAATAAAAATAAAAATTATTTGGAATATCCATTTTCCTTACAAGAAGAGAGCTTCAAAGTTAGAAAAATGCAAAATTTTCAAATTTTTCATCAAATTTTGGGATTTTTCACCAAGAAAGGATGCAAGATACCACAAAATTTTACCACTATGTTAAAGTAGAATATGTCACGAAAAAACAATCTCAGAATCAGAATGATAACTAAAAGCATTCCAAAGTTATTAATGTTTAAAGTGACAGTGGTCAGATGTTCAAAAAATGGCGGGGTCCTTAAGGGGTTAAAGAGTACCTGTCATGATCTTGATACATTTTTTTTATCCTTTCAGTTCACTTCCCATCATGAAACCCCCCCACCTCCCTTTAATTTTATTATTTTCCCTTGATATTGTGCTTGATATTGTGCTTGATATTGTGCTGTATCTTCTGCTCAGTCTCAGTCCGCTCCATAGACTGGGAAGGGGTGTCCCCCAGCAGGTGGGACATCTTCAGAAGCCATACAGGGGAAAGCTTCCTCCCTTACTCTATGCTGCGCAGCACAGACAGACAGGAGCAGTCCAGTGTGAGATGGGCTGTGATTGGCTGAGACCACACACCCCCTCAGCTCTCAGCACTGAACTCTACAGTGCTCAGTTCTGCCCAGCAGCTTGCAAAGGGAGCAGAAATATTCAGCACAATAGTTAGCACAATATTCAGAACTATGCACTGAAGGCATCATGAATCTATGCAGTGTTTCTCAACCAGAGTGCCTTCAGCTGTTGCAAAACTACAACTCCCAGAATGCCTGAACAGCCTTTGGCTGCCAAGGCTTGCCAGAAGTTGTAGTTTTGCAACAGCTGGAGGCATCATAGTTGGTGGTTCAGCTCAAAGGGAAAGGGAGCTGAAATATTCAGCTCTGTACTCTGTATACTCTATACCAGTGTTTCCCAACCAGGCTGCCTCCAGCTGTTTCAAAACTTCAACTCCCAGTATGCCCGGACAGCCTTTGGCTGTCCGGGCATGCTGGGAGTTGTAGTTTTGCAACAGCTGGAGGCACCCTGTTTGGGAAACTCTGCTCTATACATTCTACATACTCTATACATTCTAGGGGGGACATATATCAAAGATTTTGCCCCTGTTTTGTGTTAAAATTTTTGCGCAAAATTTTGCACAAGCTGTTTTTTTCCGTCTTTTTTTGCGCACATTCTGCTGGAGCATTTCCTCCAGATATGTAGGCTTCGGTGTACCTTGGAGTGACATATTTAGTATGCACAAATTTATAAACTGGGTACATTTCATTTACCCACAGAAATCTTACGCAATGACCATATTTTAAATGCAAATATAAGCCACCTTGGACTGCACGTAGCAAGGTTCTCTAAATAATCGATTCCAAGGAGATTACTCTGCTTCTGTCACCAGTCAGAATATCTCTGGGATACTTAAAACCTTTCCATGTACCTTTTAAAAAACAAAGCAATGCTTATGGACGCTTGTGATCACCCTTCACCCGCTGTCTAACCCCATACACCGGGATAATACACCGGGATAATACACCGGGATAATACACGGCATAATACACTGGGATAATATATAGGATAATACACTGGGATAATATATAGGATAATACATCGGGATAATACACCGGGATAATACACCGGGATAATACACGGTATAATACACTGGGATAATATATAGGATAATACACCGGGATAATACACGGCATAATACACCAGGATAATACACGGTATAATACACTGGGATAATATATAGGATAATACACCGGGATAATACACGGCATAATACACCAGGATAATACACGGTATAATACACTGGGATAATATATAGGATAATACACCGGGATAATACACGGCATAATACACAAGGATAATACACGGTATAATACACTGGGATAATATATAGGATAATACACCGGGATAATACACGGCATAATACACCAGGATAATACACGGTATAATACACTGGGATAATATATAGGATAATACACCGGGATAATACACGGTATAATACACTGGGATAATATATAGGATAATACACCGGGATAATGCACTGGTTATAGTGCGAGTGAAATACTTCCCAGCACAGTTCATACTTGGAACTCCAGGCTGTTCTTGATGAGAGCAGGAGATTGCACCTGTGCAGTGTAACCATGGTGACCGTACAGCTAAGAATATACCACTGTATGTGCAGGGAGGGGGAAGGAGGTACAGCTGATAGGTCTATGTTTATGTGTGATTGTGTGTATGCAGCAGAGTTGAGTGTGTGTATGTGGCAGAGCCGAGTGTGTGTGTGTATGCAGTAGAGTGTGTTATGTGAGTATGTAGCAGAGCTGATTGTGTTTATGTAGCAGAGTTGAGTGTTTTTATATGTAGCAGAATTGAGTGTATATATATGTAGCAGAGCTGAGTGTGTGAGTGTGTGTATGTAGTAGAGTTGAGTGTGTGTGTGTGTGTGTGTGTATGTAGCAGAGTTGAGTGTGTGTGTATGTAGCAGAGTTGAGTGTGTGTATGTAGCAGAGCTGAATGTGTGAATGTGTGTATGCAGCAGAGTTGAGTGTGTGTGTATATGTAGCAGATCTGAGTGTGTGAGTGTGTATAAGTAGTAGAGTTGAGTGTGTGTGTGTGTGTATGTAGCAGAGTTGAGTGTGTATGTAGCAGAGCTGAGTGTGTAAGTGTGTGCATGTAGCAGAGCTGAGTGTGTGTGTATATGTAGCAGAGCTGAGTGTGTGAATGTGTGTATGTAGCAGGGTTGAGTGTGTATATGTCGCAGAGCTGGGTGTGTGAGTGTGTGTATGTAGCAGAGGTGAGTGTGTGAGTGTGTATGTAACAGAGCTGAGGGTTTGAGTTTGTGTATGTAGCAAAGCTGAGTGTGTGAATGTGTGTATGCTGCAGAGTTGAGTGTGTGAGTGTGTATGTAGCAGAGCTGAGTGTGTAAGTGTGTGTATGTAGCAGAGCTGAGTGTGTGAATGTGTGTATGTAGCAGAGCTGATTGTGTGAATGTGTGTATATAGCAAAACTGAGTGTGTGTATATGTAGCAGAGTTGAATGTGTATGTAGCAGCGTTGAGTGTGTGAGTGTGTGTATGTAGCAGAATTGAGTGTGTGTGTATATGTAGCAGTGTTGAGTGTATGTGTGTGTGTTTGTGTGTGTGTAGCAGAGATGAGTGTGTGTATGTAGCAGATCTGAGTGTGTGAGTGTGTATGCAGCAGAATTGAGTGTGTGATTTTGTGTATGTAGCAGAGCTGAGTGTGTGATCAGGTGTGTGTAGCAGAGCTGAGTGTGTGATCAGGTGTATGATCTGGTGTATTGAGTGTGTGTGGTCATGCTTACACATAATCACACATTCAGCTCTGCTGCATACCCATGTCGCACACTAATTTCTGCTACCAGAAACACCAGTTTTGCAACACTTGAGGCATTCTGGTTGGTAAACACTGATATAGAGGTAAGGGGACAGATTGCTCAGCCAAATTACATATTTTTTAAACCCAGACATTCTAGGGAAGATTCTCAAAAACTACTGTAATTACTGTTCCAGCGCTATTATTCACACCTTTTTTTTTCTCATCGCATTTTCAAAGGTCTCTTTTGCTGCTTTGAAAATATGTGAAAATTCTTTTTTGCACCACTTTTATTTTTTTTTTGCACCAAAATATATTTTTTTTGCAGCCAACTTGTTTTTGGGTTTTATTGTGCCAAAAATGCAGAGTTTGGTGCCAAAATCGGCAATTTTTGCACCAACTTTTACATCCAAGAAAATTGTGGTGGAAAAATCTCACTAAATATTCCATGGTTACTAGTGCCCAGACAAGCGATAACTGTATAAATATAACATTTCTGAGCTTAAAGGGGTTCTCCACTGGAAAACATTTTTTTTAAATCAACTGGTGCCAGAAAGTTAAAAAGATTTGTAAATTACTTCTATTAAAAAATCTTAATCCTTCCAGTACTATTAATATTTTTAAATAGAAGTAATTTACAAGTCTCTTTAACTTTCTGGCATCAGTTGATTTAAAAAAAAAATGTTTTCCAGTGGAGTACCCCTTTAAATGTGAGTACAGGTGCAGTGACCAAGAAAAAATTAAATTAAATTAAAAAATCATATATATATATATATATATATATATATATATATATATATATATAGATGCAATCAATAAATGTTGCAGAATCTTGTAATACCTTTTTTATTGGACTAACAGCATTTTGTAGAGAAGCTTTCGGGATTCCGAGATTTATTTTTTTTGTGTGATATATTCAACTTTATGTTAGTGGTACATTTTCGTCGATACTTGCATCATTTTTGGGTGAAAAATGTAAACATTTCATGATTTGGATTTGAAAAAGGCAGGAATCCCGAAAGCTTGTCTCTACAAAATTCTGTTAGTCCAATAAAAAAGGTATTACAAGATACTGCAACATTTTTTGATTTGCATCTGCATCATTGGAGTAATACGGCTACTCAAATTTACTACTTGAACAATTAGAAAATTTCGTTTTTTTCTAAACCATCTGCTTGTAAGGAAAATGGACACGCCAAACAAATTATATATTGATTCACAATTACAATATGTCTACGTTATGTTGGCATCATAAACTTGACAGGATTCTACTTTTTGAAGACATTAGAGGGCTTCAAATCATAGCAGCAATTTTCCAATTTTTAACGAAAATTTCAAAATCAGTTTTGAAGTGAATTTGAGGGAATTAGAAATTCCCCATAATGGACCCCATTATGAAAACTGCACCTCTCACAGTATTCAAAATAACATTCAGAAAGTTTATTAATCCTTTAGGTGTTTCACAGGAATAGCAGCAAAGTGGAGGAGAAAATTCAAAATCTCAATTTATTACAAATGTTCTTGTAGCCCAAAATTTTGATCACATCCCAGAAAAAAAGAATAAAAAGTGATTAAAAAGTCACATATATGCAAATGTGGTACCGATAAAAACAAAAGGACACTTCTCCAAAAAACAAGCCCTCATACAGTCCAATATATGTCAAAATTAGAACGTTATAGGGGGAAAGAATAGAACAGTTTAAAATATACTTATTGTTACGCCGAGCGCTCCGGGTCCCTGCTCCTCCCCGGAGCGCTCGCGGCGTTCTCCTCTCTGCAGCGCCCCGGTCAGACCCGCTGACTGGGAGCGCTGCACTGTCACTGACGGCGGGGATGCGAACCACGGAGTGGGACGCGCCCGCTCGCGGGTCGCATCCCAATCTACTCACCTGTCCCGTTCCCCGGCTGTCACGTCCTGGCGCGCGCGGCTCCGCTCTCTAGGGAGGGCGCGCGCCGGCTCTCTAAGATTTAAAGGGCCAGTGCACCACTAATTGGTGCTTGGCCCAATCAGTGTCTATTAGCTTCCCTGCTCCAGGTGTATATAAACCCACTTCCCCTTCCTGTCAGCGCCGGATCTTGTTGCCTCAGTGCCTATTGAAAGCGTTTTGTGAGTGCCCTTACCAGTGTTACCAGACCTTCTGCCGTTGCCCTTGACTACGTACCTTGCCGTCTGCCCACACCTTCTGCTACGTCTGACCTCGCCTCTGTCTAGTCCTCCTGTACCACGCCACTCTCAGCAGTCAGTGAGGTTGAGCCGTTACCGGTGGACACGACCTGGTTGCTACTGCTGCAGCAAGACCATCCCGCTTTGCGGCGGGATCTGGTGAAAACCAGTAGCAACTTAGAACCGGTCCACTGGTACGGTCCACGCCAATCCCTCGCTGACACAGAGAATCCACCACCAGCCTGCCGAATCTTGACACTTATTTGGTTCAAAATGGTTGACTTTTTTTTTTTTTTTAAAAGCAGTACAAAAATAGTAAAGCATGTAACCATGGTATCATTTTAATCATATTGACCCACAGTATGAAAAGAACATGTCAGTTTGACCGTACAGTTCACTAAAATCCCTCAAAAGTTGTGAAATTGTGGTTTTCTTTTTAAATCCCTGCAACAAACGCAATTTTTTTGATTGTACCGTACATTTTATGACAAAATGAAAAAGTCATTACAAAGTACAGTTGGTCACAAAAAAAAAAAAACATGCCTCATATGGGTCTGTGAGTGAAAAAACGAAATAGTTATGACTCTAAGAAGGCGAGGAGGGAAAAAAATGAAAACATAAAAATTAACATTTCCTGTGGCCTCAAGACTAAAAAGGGCTGTGACCCTGAAGGGGATAAACAAAACTGTAATCTTCACATTCTTTATAAAACCCCAGTATAAAACTCTGCATAGTGTAAGTAAAGTACAGTACACAGCCATTACCATGCATACACATACACGTGATGTCATCTGCTGTGACATCACACATCAAAGAGACTTTCCCCAGGATAGAATCCAATCCCTAACACTTATTTCCTCGGTTCGGCGGGTGAACACGTTTTCCCTCTAGACCTGCGATTGTTTTACAAATTGAAGAGAATTTTGTCTTTTTAGGCAAAAGGATCCTGTAGGGACGGTGACCATGAAGCTAAGAGGTAGGAATAATGAAAACTTCCAAAATGACAGTTTAATAATGGATTTAACATGCAGTAAATGTGAAGTTAATATAGTAGAGTGCAGTAAAGTTAGTGATGTTCTCTTGTACAGTCTATCCTGGTGGCTTTAAGTCTCTTACAGACATTGGGTAAAGGTTTTACTCGTGTGATAAGAAATGATTTTAGTCTGTGAATCGATGTTATAAATATTTTACCTTCTAAATGCAAACATGACAAAACTATTGTGATATTCGAGGAATAATAGATATTGTATATTGTATATTTTGCAGATATTCCAGTTCTCTCAGTTCCCGTGGTTTGTCTGTCACATTACGTGACAAGCTTCTTATGGAGGTACACCAGCTTCTATTATAAAGACACTGCTCCTTATTATCAAATCAAGATCAAAAGGCAAAGAATACATGGGATGAAGAAGCAAAGAGGACAGCTAGCTGAAGTGGATAGTGACCTTCCTTTAGGTGACAATTCACAGAGCGAGCATGTCATCATCAACATCCCAGATAATCAGAAGGAAACACCATCAACCTCTGAAGATGCCTTGGAGCCTAAAGTGTCTTGGCTGCAGCAGACATGGATGTACGCTAAGAGCAAACTGTGGTGGCCCAATGCTGTATTGGATGTGTGGTTAGGAACATGGACTATGGCCAACCAATCAGCGTGCAGCATGATGGCCGCTTTCAAGATGTCATATAACTTTTTACTTACTCAGCTAAGAAGTCTAACAGCAGAAGCCGATGACCATCAATGTCCATCACGCAGTGACAATCTAGATGACATTGTTGAAGAAGTGATGTCAAATCTAGATCTGTCCTGACCTGTGTTAGCTTCTTCTACAAAGTACCATGACATCTGGATGGGAAGACTTGGGGTGGGGGTGGGGAGGAGCCCGAAATGCAGCCACCTCCACGTGGTGGGCTCTGGGTCACTTGATACACTACATTATCAAGTGGGCGAGGAGCTGCATGAGAACGATTTTCAGCCCATTCAGGGAACATTTCCCGTGTTAAACATGAAGCTCGTACTGGAGACAGAAGATATTGTCCATCTGGAACCATATTTTTCATCTGAGTTGCTCTCATGTGTGGGAAACTTTTGCCAGATTTTAGGATTCGATGAGAGAATAAAGTAGAAAAAACAAGCCACCCTATTGGAAGGAACCAAAGATCTGTTAGAGGGCAGAGGCGGATTCCCAGGAATATAGGAAGACAATATATCTCTAGCATAACATCTCTGGATCAAAAGTGGCTATGGCAGAAACTGTATTATTAATAATAATAATTTACAATTTATAATATTTGCAACAGCATCTTACAATTTTAAGGGTACAAATAAAGATTAAACAATACAATATAGACTAGAAGGAACATCAGGGTACATCCAGCTCTCACTACACCATGGCCAAAGAGCTATGTGGATACCAGTAGTAAATGCACATATTCTCATCCGGGGGCTCAAATCCCAGGAGCAGAAGTCATAAACATATTCCAGGTATATAGAAGCTCAGGAGGTTCTCACCAAGGGATATGTAGCAAAATCTTATCTTAATTTCAAATGCAAAAACAGCAAAGTGTCATGAGTCAGGGCCATCAGTCATTACAGGTGTGATAGCTTAAGGGGTGTAGGGTATTAAAGGGTGCTTGTTAACCCTTGCTATTCGTGACGCCAGGGTAAGGGCATCTCAATAAAGCTTTTCCTACTGCCGCCCTTCCCAGGAACGATAGGAAGGTAGATGATAATAGGTTAGAGGTAGATAATAATGGATTGTCCACAACCAGAAAGCTTCTATAAACAGCGTTAACTTTTACTGAAGATTTTCTTATCAAACAACAGCTTCCTTTGGAGATTGACAATGGTTGGGACTTTAGCTTTAAGAGTCTTTTAGTCTATTGCGCTGTTCCACTGGATTTAGGGGAATTAGTTGCGGTCCAGTAGTCACGCTAGCATTAGCAGGAATTAGATTAGAACTCACGATTTTTGGTTCTGCAGGCCGTAGGTTTTGAGGCCTAGCGTGTCTTTGAAAGTTGCGTAGCACACCGTCCTGTTAGTCCGGCATCCTCGAGAGCAGCAACCCAAGAGAGCGATAATTGGAGGTAGCTCCCTTATATGGACAGGGGCTGGACTTACGCTAATTGGTCCAAACGGATGTCAATCACCATTACAGAGATTTGTGGGTAACATGTGACCCAAGAACCTCCTAATGTCCTACAACATAAAGGAAGGAATCCTGAAAACTTCTCTACAAAATGCTGTTAGTCCAATAAAAAAGGTATTACAAGATTCTGCAACATTTTTTGATTGCATCTGCATCATTGGACTAATACGGCTACTCAAATTTACTATATATATATATATTATATAAATTTTTTTTTTATTATATACATCTTTTTTTATTAATTACATGCATAACACCTTTTCCCAAAAAAATAAAAATAAAAAAAATTTAAAAATTAAACTACAACCATTTCTGTGATTTCTACATCAAAAAGCTGGTGTGAAATTTTTGATTGTAAGCTGGATTCTCGCCTCTTTTAAAATATCATGTAAAGCAGACAATATACGTGGACACGCCCACTTTTACAAAACTGATGTCAACAGTGTAAACCGCGATACAAAGCTCTTTGAAAATGTGGTCGATGCTTTTTGCGCCAAAATAGTTTTTTTTTTTTGGCACTAAATTCTTTAGAATCTCCCCCTCTGTGTACTTTATAAAGATTTATGATTTTACCATTGTGCAGAGTTTTGTTCGGCGCACACTGCTGCTCCTGCACTTCTAGCTATGTGAGCAGTACAGAGCGGGAAAATGCCACAGCTCTGTGAAGTGTGCGGTAGAGAAGGAGTGCGAGGGGGGGGGGTGTTTCTGTATTTGCACAAAATTTATCAAAGGACGTGCACAACTTTAGTAAGGCTAGAACGCCACTGAGGTTTTTTTTTGCAAAAACGCCATTAAAAACGCCAATTTTCCCGCACAGCGTTTTTTCAGTGAAAAAACGGCGCGTCCAGATGTTAGCTGCAAGTCAATAGTAAACGGCAAAATTCCAGATTCACTTGGCGTTTTTCAGTTTGGCGTTTTTGTAATCCTTTTGGCTTTTTTCAGCATTTTCGGGCTCAGAGGCTGGATTTTCAAAACGCCCGACAAAACCTAGTTTGGCGTTTTTTGCCCTGAAATCGTGGCTTTTTCATCCCATAGATGTCTATGGGAGAGCAAAAACGCCAAGAAAAACGCCATGTTGGTTTAAAATTTTTCGTTTTTGCATGCGGTTTTTATTCTTTTTTGGACTTTAGCGATCCAAAACAATTATAGAGATACCTTTTTTATTAAAATTTCGAAGGGTACCATAAAAAAAATAATAATAAAAAAGATGGATGGAAAAAATTGTATCTAACGAAATGTATCTTTTTTATTACGAAATGTTTATAAATTTTTAAACAGGGATCAATTTATGTGAGCGGGTAAAGCACTAAAAATGTAGCCGACAATAATAAAAATGTAGTGTGTGTGTGTGTTTCACTTTTTTTTTTTTTTTTTACATTTTTTAGGTAGTACTACTACTCCCAGCATGGAACACACTGTTCCATGATGGGAGTAGTAGTTACCTGTACTTATTGACAGATCGCCAGTGTTCGTTGCGATCCTCCTGTATAATGTATAGATGCGCCCGGCCGCTCTTCTATGGTCCCTGCACTGACGTGTATATATACACCTATTCATATTTCCTGCAGAGAGCTGTGATTGGCCAGATGGTTCCCGCCAATCACAGCTCTCTGTGAGAAATCGGAATGTGTATATATACGTCAGTGCAGGGGACCATAGGAGAGCGGTCGCATCTATACATTATACAGGAGGATCACAGCGGGTGTCAGGAGTGATACCCGCAGTGATCTTTCCTTAACTACAAGTACTACTACTCCCAAAGGGTTAACCCTTTGGGCGGTATACACTATGGGGGAGATGTATCAATGTTGTTGTTGGTAGACGTTTTTTGTAGATCATTTTGGTTGGTCTAAATTTGGAGCAATTTCTCCAAATTTATCAAACTTGTGCAAGCCCCATGATACATTTCGTGCAATGGTCTAAATCTCCACACAGTTCTATTTGTAGACCTGTTCTACACCTCACAGGAAAAGTGGTGTATCCTGGACGCTGGGCTTTTGTTCTATTGTTTTTCAGGATTCCACTGAGGTTTTTTTTGTCCACCAGCAAAAACGCCTGAAAAACAGTCCCAGCTTTTCCTGCATTTTGGTAATTTTTCTTGGGGGAGATTTATCAAAAACTGTACAGAGGAAGAGTAGTGCAGTTGCCCATGGCAACCAATCAGATTGCTTCTTTACAAAAATGAAAGGAGCAATCTGATAGGTTGCTATGGGCAACTGCACCGCTCTTCCTCTACATAGGTTTTGATTAATCTCCCCCCTTGTGTTTTTTCTTGCATTTTTGCTCGTGTGCGGAAACAAACATTTTTGTACCCTGTGTGCATTTTTTTCACTGCAGGTACTACTCCATGGATCGGATGCAGAGCGCCCGCCCCACGGAGTGTAAGGAGGTAAGGAGTGATGTATAGCATATACATATACAGGGTGCAGAGCATCACTACTTACCTCCGCCCGCTGTATAGTATACAGGGGGCATAGTGTATCCATGTATACTATACAGTAGCCCAGCAAGGAAAGAGTTAGCCCACACTGCAGTTCTGAGTTAAATCTTTGTGCGCTCTCCTGTATATACAGCCATCTATAGATGTATATACAGCCATCTACAGTAGGCAGACAAGAACAGTTGGAGGCTCCCTGTTACACACTGCAGTATGGGCGCACTCACCAGGTGAGATCGCAAATGATGTCCTCAACTTTTTTTTTTCTCATTTCAGATACGTGAATGGGGAGGACTACGTCAGATTCAGTGTATTGCGATGATGACCAGCTTTTTTTTAATGTCAATAAAAGGTTTAATGAGGGCTGTGAAGGGAGTGTTTTTTTTTTAAATAAATTTTTTTTCAATGCCAGGCTTAGCGTTAGCCACAAAAACAGCTAGCGCTAACCCCCAATTATTACCCCGTTACCCACCGCCACAGGGTTGCCGGGAAGAGCCAGTACCAACAGGCCTGGAGTGTCAAAAATAGCGCTCCTGGCTGGGGTTATTTAGGTTGGGGAGAGCCAGTAACAATGGTCCTTGCCCACCCTGGTAACGTCAGGCTGTTGCTGATTGGTTGGTGTCTGACTGACACTGAAAATATGGGGAACCACACTTTTTTTTTATTACAAAAAAAAAAACATCACATAGGGTTCCCCATATTTTCAGTGTCAGTCAGACACCAACCAATCAGCAACCGCCTGACATTACCAGGATAGGCGAGGACCATTGTTACTGGCCCTCCCCAGCCTAAATAACCCCAGCCTGTTACCGCCTAGGCCAAGGAGTGCTATTTTTGATGCTCCGGGCCTGTTGGTACCAGCTCTTCCAGGCACCCCTGTGGCGGTGAGTACTGGGGTAATAATTGGGGGTTAGCGCTAGCTGTTTTTGGGGGCTAACGCTAAACCCAGCTTAGTAATAGATTCCGTCTACAAGACGGCTTCCACTACTAAGCCTGAAATTTCAATTATAAAAAGCACAACACATGAAATAAAAAATGTATTTAAAAAAACACTCCCCCACAGCCCTCGTTAACCCTTTTATTGACATTAAAAATGCTAGTCATCATCACACTCCACCGAATCTCAGGTAGTCCTCTGCATTCACTTCTGAAATGACAAGAAAATAAAAACACGAAAAATGGGTCAGTACATTTTTGGCGCTCTCCCCTGGGGAGAGCGCACATCATGCAGTGTGTTCCTAAAGAGGGAGCCTCCAATTGTTGCTAAACTACAACTCCCATCATGGGGGCTGTAGGTAAACAACAGCTGGGGTCTCCCTGTTTGGGAACACACTGCCAAAAAGGCTCTGTTCCCATTATGCAAAACGCATAATGAGAACAGAGCCATACTTACCACCCTGGCTTCAGGCCTGGACTGTGAAGCTCTGCCCCCTAATGATGTCATCACTAGGGGGCAGGGGCGGAGAAGTTGCAAGGGGTCTCAAGAGTGAGACCCCTGAGATCCATCAGTATGCCCTTGGACTACTACTCCCATCATGGGAAATTTTGTGTCCCATGATGGGAGTAGTTGTAGTACCGCAGTGCTGAGGGATGGCTCTTACACATCCCCCAGCTGTGAAACTGTATTGTGACTGTCAGGACTACTACTCCCATCATGGACAGACTCTGTCCATGATGGGAGTTGTAGTCCTTGGGCAGAAGGACAGATCGCAGCAGGTCATTCTCCAGAGACCCGCTGCGATCTGCATTTATTAACTTAAAAAGCCGGCGGCAACACTGCACTCCCCACCGCCTCCTGTATACAGATGTCACGATTCATAATCCCCGCCGCCGGGAGACCGGAGCTCTGATTGGTGGAAAGCTATTCACCACTATACACCAATCAGAGCTCCTGTCTTCTGGCGGGGATTATGAATTGTGACAGGTCTATACAGGGGAGCGAGTGGAGCCGCTTCTACAGTATATAATTGTTATGTGTATTTCCCCACCACAGACTAATAGTGACCCCCTGTAAAGCGAGCGCTGGGACCGCTGTGTGATTGACAGGTCCCCAGCGCAAGTGTCCGGCCCCACTGACCTTTATATGTTATAAATCTTTATGATACACACT
This sequence comes from Hyla sarda, assembly GCF_029499605.1. Lineage (NCBI taxonomy): Eukaryota > Metazoa > Chordata > Amphibia > Anura > Hylidae > Hyla > Hyla sarda. Next base: position 24,204,822 of record NC_079198.1, on the reverse strand, counting down.
GCCCGTCCTCCACTTCATTCTTCTGATACCGGAGACGCGCGGCTTCTGCTTTCACTATAGTCAGAGCACCCCCTGCCGTTGTCTGGCCCCAGCCCTGTGCAGTGTGGAGGCAGGGAGGGGGCGCTCTGTCTATAGACTATCATACAGAAGCTGCTCGTCTCCAGTGTTGTGCTTTTTTTCCAGTGTTGTGCTGTTTTTAATTGAAGTAGTGGAAGCCGGTCTCATTGACAGAATCCATTACTAAGCCAGGGCTTAGTGCTAGCCCCAAAAACAGCTAGCGCTAACCCCCAATTATTACCCCGGTACCCACCGCCACATGGGTGCCGGGAAGAGCTGGTACCAACAGGCCCGGAGCGTAAAAAATGTCGCTCCTGGGCCTAGGCAGTAACAGGCTGGGGAGGGCCAGTAACATTGGTCTTCTCCCATCCTGGTAACGTCAGGCTGTTGCTGTTTGGTTGGTATTGTGCTGAGAATGAAAATAGGGGGGACCCTATATGTTTTTTTATTTTTTTTATTTAAATAAATAAATAAAATAAAAAACGCATAGGGTTCCCCGTATTTTCATTCTCAGCACAATACCAACCAAACAGCAACAGCCTGACATTGCCAGTAACAGCCTGACATTGTTACTGGCCCTTTCCAGCCTAAATAACGCCAGCCTCTTACCGCCTAGGCCCAGGAGCACCATTTTTGACGCTCCGGGCCTGTTGGTACCGGCTCTTCCCGACACCCCTGTGGCGGTGGGTGGCGGGGTAATAATTGGGTGTTAGCGCTAGCTATTTTTGGGGCTAGCGCTAAGCCCTGGCTTAGTAATGGATTCCATCAATAAGACTGGCTTCCGCTACTAAGCCTGAAAATTCTATTAAAAAAACCCACAACACATTGGAAAATGTATTTTATTTTAAAAAAACACTCCCCCACAGCCCTCGTTAACCATTTTATTAAAAGAAAAAAAAAACAGCCGTAATCCATGGAATCCGCCGTAATCCTCTGCATACACGGATCTGAAAAGAGAAGAAAAAAACACACAAAAAATTGGTTATGACATTTTTGGCACTGTCCACTGGGGATAGCACCCATGATGCAATGTCTACCCAAACAGGGAGCCACCAATTGGTGCAAAACTACAACTCTCAGCATGCCCAGATAGCCTTTGGCTGTCTGGGTATGCTGGGAGTGGTAGTTTAGCAACAGCTGGAGTCTCCCTGTCTGTGTAGACACTGCCAGAAGGGTCTGTTCACATTATACAAAACGGACAATGTGAACAGAGCTTCAGATTTACTAGCCTGGTTCCCTTCTGTAGCTCTACCCCCTAATGACGTCATCACTAGGGGGGGCGGAGCTACACTGACCGGGCGGGAACAGGGAGCGAGGAAGGTAAGTGGACCTCGTCTTCTTTATACACTATATACAGCTAGCTATAGATAGCTTTATATGCTGTATACTGCCCAAACGGCTATAGGAGTAGGGAGTCCTGTCAGTGTAATGACAGGATTCTTGGCTCCTGTATACAGTATACACGGGTACACTATGCCCCCCTGTATACTATACAGCCAGGGAGGTGAGTAGTGATGCTATACATCCCTCCTCACCTCCTTACACTCTGTGGACCGGGCCCTCAGCATCCAACCCATTGAGTGGTACCTGAAGACAGTGAGAAAACTGCCACAGGGGACAAAACTGGCTATTTCCACACACCAGGAAAAAATGCCAGAAAAAATGCCAACATGCAAGGAAAATTTGTGGCACTTTTTCCTGACGTTTTTGCTGGTGGGAAAAATTCTCAGTGGAATCCTAGCCTTAGTCTTGAGCAAGAGTGTAAATTAGACAAGCAGTGTGAAGGGGTAGATCTATGTCTACAATAGACACCTAATGATACATGTCCCCCTAGAAGTATAAGAAGTATATTAGAAAAGTAATTCAAATAGGCTAATCTATAATGCATCACATTTCATAGATGGTGACAGGTACCATTTAGGGTGCGTTCTCACAGGGCGTATATATGCAGCGTATTTGACGCTGTGCAAAATTTATGGCTATGTGTGTAGTGAGTTTTAGAGGCGGGGCCCTGTGCTGGCGTGTCTGTGACACGCGGCTCCGCCTCCAAAACTCACTACACACAGGGCTGCCGCCGGAAAGCCCTGTGTGTATAGTGAGCAAGGAATATGCAGCGTATTTCCCGCTGCTGCCGTAAATTTTGCGCAGCGTCAAATACGCTGCGTATACGCCCTGTGGGAACGCACCCTTAGGGTGCATTCTCACCTGGCATATTTTGCTGCGTATTTACAGCTGCGTATTTTTTTTCCCATTGAAGTCAATGGGTAAGAAAATACGCAGGGGCAAATACGCAGCAAATATGCAGCAAAATACACCAGATGGGAATGCACCCTTAACATAAAATCCTGTTCTACTGGGTTGTCAACATTCAACTAATAACTTTCCAAGAATTTCTCCCTGAAACTGTGGAAACGTTTGTCTCTCAAAACAAGGACCTATTCACAGAACTGGACGGACCAGTGACAGTCAACACTAATGTTTGTAGTCAGTTCCTCTTCTCTGTATTTAGGGAGAATATGTGTACATCAGGAGACGACAGCTACTAAAATAGGGGACCATGAAGTCTGGATCTCTGCAAAGTGAAACGTGAAAAGTAGATGTTGGACATATTTCAGGGATCAAGAAAAATAAACTTATTCAGGGTCTATTCACACGTGCAGTATCCTGCGCATATTTGATGCGTAGGATTTTATGCTGCAGACTTCAATGTAAATTAAACGACTGAACACAGCTTCAAATCCTGCGCATCAAATATGCACAGAATACTGTACCCTAATCCGCAGCGGATTTTGCTACCATTGACTTCAATGGGGGATATTTATCAAAGAATTTAGGGTACGTTCACACGCGCGGATTTACAGCGGATTTTACACTGCAAATCCGCTGGTGAAGGCCCCGCTCTATGCTGGCTTTACATGTGCCTGCTTGTAGCGGCAATACGCCGCTACCAGCAGACACCCTGCGATGTGTGAGTCGCAGTATACTCGCACATCGCGGGAGCTCTCTGCATAGCTCAGAGCAGGGAGAGCGGCCGCGATGTGCGAGTACGCCGCGCATATCGCTGAACTGTGTCTGCTCGTAGCAGCGTATTGCCACTACCAGCAGGCACATGTAAAGCCAGCATACAGCGGGGCCTTCACCAGCGGATCAGCAACTAAATACGCTGCAAAAATCCGCGCGTGTGAATGTACCTTCAAGCATAGATCCCGAAGTCCGTGCGCAGAATTTATCAAGAGACGTGCGCCTTTTGATAAATTAGGCGCACAACAGACCAGCCTAACCCTCTGTGGTTTGATCTATACTGATGCGGGACATAGACAGCTTTGATAAATATCCCCCAATGGGTCTAAAGGAAAATCTGCAAATCTGTCTCTATTGAGGCAATTTATTAAAAATGTATTAAAATACCGTACCCTTAGACTGGTTTTTCTTGTCTAAATTTGTCGCACAGAAAGACGCAGTCTAAATGTGTGCGACTTTTTTTGCAACTTTTCCTCTAGAGGATTTTTAGAACATGATGCATTCTAATCTATTTTAGACGGAAATGCATTGGAAAATTCATTGGTGCTGATTTTATCAAAAGCGACTTTTCAGAGACGAGTTGCATCGGCTGAAAGTACGCCGAAATGTCAGACCATGTTGGAGCAGGTTTAAATACAGTCAAAGGGTACGTTCACACACGCGGATTTTCAGCGTATTTTACGCTGCAGATCCGCTGGTGAAGGCCCTGCTCTATGCTGTCTTTACATGTGCCTGCTTGTAGCGGCAATACGCCGCTACGAGCAGGCACTCTGCGATGTGCGAGTCGCAGTATACTCGCACATTGTGGAAGCTCTCTGCCTAGTTCAGAGCAGGGAGAGCGGCCGCGATGTGCGAGTACGCTGCGCACATCGCTGCACTGTGTCTGTTGGTAGCGGCGTATTACCGCTACCAGCAGGCACATGTAAAGACAGCATAGAGCGGGGCCTTCACCAGCGAATCCGCGGCAAATACGCTGCGAAAATGTGAATGTACTCTCAAGCATAGATCCCGAAGTCCGTGCGCAGAATTTATCAAGAGCCGTGCGCCTTTTGATAAATTAGGCGCACAACAGACCGGCCTAACCCTCTGTAGTTTGGTCTATATTGATGCGGGAAATAGACAACTTTGATAAATATCCCCCAATGGGTCTAAAGGAAAATCTGCAAATCTGTCTCTATTGAGGCAATTTATTAAACATTAATTCAAATTTCGCTATGAAAAAGAAAAATTTCATTAAATGCATTTTTTCCTATCCCTACTGCATCCTTTTTTTTATTTATTTATTTATTTATTTATTTTTTGGTACCCAACACATTTTGAAAAAAAACACCAAAGGTGCCAAAAGGCAATTTATACTCAAATGCAAAAATGCCAGAAAAAAACATCAGAAATTGCAGTGGCGTTTTTTCTTGCGTTTTTTACACACAAGATAGCAATGAAAGCAAATATCACCCTCTCCATTCAGGGAGGGTGTAGCACCTGGTTACACGCCCCTAAGGCTGGCCCATAATATTAAAATCTTTGTATCTGCTGAGTTCACACCTGTTGGAAAGACAACAGGTGACTGTGGTGCAGGTGTGGAGTCCATGCTCGGGGAACGTCATCCAGACTGCATCAATAGGTAAAGACCTTCATCTCGTATGATCAGCCAATGTTTTATTATGTTTTATTTATGGGGGTACTGGATTGTATTTAGCCACATGTCTATAGGGAGTAATAATGTTGATGTTTGTTGATCAAAGTGTCTACTATTTAACTCTCTGCATATTCTGTGTAATAACTTGCAAACCCCTTGATAGATATGTCTTAAAGTTAACATAATGACATAGATCAGTGTTTTCCAACCAGGGTGCCTCCAGCTGTGTCAAAACTACAACTCCCAGCATGCCCGGACAGCCAAAGGCTGTCCGGGCATGCTGGGAGTTGTAGTTTTGCAACAGCTGGAGGCACCCTGGTTGGGAAACACTGTTCTAGATATAAGCTTATGTGCTACAGTATATATATATATATAATATTGTAGCACATAAGCTTACATCTAGAACAGTGTTTCCCAACCAGGGTGCCTCCAGCTGTTGCAAAACTACATCTCCCAGCATGCCTGGAAAGCCTTAAATAGGCTAGTAAATACTACCGGAGGCACCTCCTGTCGCCCTCCCTCCAAAGAATGTGGAAAACAAAAATTGTTTCTAAACGTATAACCACCCAATAAAATCCAAACCATCCCCTTACAAACACCAACATTGCTATTTTTTTTTTTTTTTTTTTTTATCATCACATCCCAATAAAAAAATAAAAAAAAGTAGTAAATAAAATAAAAAATTATATTATATATACACATTTTTTGATTAAAATTCTAAATATAATTCATCAAAAACTATATATATATATATATATATATATATATATATATATATATATATAAAAATAATAAACATTTTTTATTGGGATGTGGTGATTGGTGTTTGTAAGGGGAGGATTTGGATTTTATTGGGTGGTTATTACATTTGGAAACAATTTTTTTTTTTCCCCCCACATTCTTTGGAGGGAGGGTGACAGGAGGTGCCTCCGGTAGTATTTAGTAGCCTATTTAAGGCTGTCTGGGCATGCTGGGAGTTGTAGTTTTGCAACAGCTGGAGGCGCACTGGCTGGGAAACACTGGGAGAGGGAATAACAAGCTGATCACTAGGGGGTCTTTCTGCTGGGACCCCATTGATCAATTTTCCTCCATATAACTGCTGGGACCCCTTTATTCAGTTTGTTACTCAAAGCAGTTTATTCTGAAAATCAGTAAAGGGATCAGTAAAGAGACTACACCAATCTTGCCTCTCCCATAGGTCTATATATTAGACCAATGTTCCCCAACCAATGAGCCTCCAGCTGTTTCAAAACTACAACTTCCAGCCTTTGGCTGGGAATCACCATATTAGAAGATCAGTTTTACGTGTTTCCCCTGTAACTATACATTGTATATAGTCGCTGACAGACTTCTCGACTAATGAATGAAAAATTCTGTGTATTTACTAGGCTGGTCAGGGATGACTATTTAGGTTAATAATGAGTGTCTGTACAATAATCAGTGTCTGTACATTGCTTCTAGGGCTTAGTGATACAGCCATATGGGTCTTTATATGTATTTATTGTCCATACAGATGCTGTATTTTAGTGTTCTCCAACTACTGCAATACTATAACTCCAAGCAGGGGCGTAGCTGGAAATCACAGGGCCCCGTTACAAAAAATTGCCCTGGGCCCCCCTGTGCCAGAGCCGGAATGGGACCAAAAAATGGCCTGGGCATTTTAGAATAATCCTCCCATATTTTTTGTGGGGGTCTGACTGTTTTGACCCTTACCAATCCCCTTGTTACAAGTGGCATTCCAGTTGTTGCAAAGCTACAACTCCCATCATGTCTGGAGAGCCACATGCATTATGGGAGTTGTGGTTTTGTAATAGCTGGGGAACCACAGATTGGGGTACAGTGTCACCCATCATCCCCATAGAACTTACAAGTGACTCCAGCAGTGGTGGGTCAGTCTGGAGAATACACAGGAGTATCAGTGACCGGAGTGACGTCTTCTGTCTTTTCTTTTCTTCTTAATCTGGTCCGGAGGCCATGTCTTCTTCCAGATGCATCTTCTCAGTATCTGACGCCATAGGCTCCTTACTTTGTCAGTAAATACCCATCCTCTGTATGATAAGACAATAATCATTATAACTCTGCCAGACACGGTGCCACTGAATATAACCCTGCCACACACTGTGCCCCCTGAATATAATACTGCCGCACACTATATCCTCCAAATATAATACTGCCACACACTGTACTCTCTGGAAATAATAATGCCACACACTGTACCTGCCGGATATAATGCCACACACTGTACCCCTGGATATAATACTGCCACATACTGTACCCTCTGGATGTAATACTTTCACACACTGTACCCTCTGGATGTAATACTTTCACACACTGTACCCTCTGGATGTAATACTGCCACACATTGTACCCTCTGGATATAATACTGCCACACACTGTACCCCCTGGATATAATATTGCCACACACTGTACCTTCTGGATGTAATACTGCCACATACTGTACCCTCTGAATATAATACTGCCATACACTGTACCCTCTGAATATAATAGTGCCACACACTGTACCCTCTGGATATAATACTGTACCCACTGAATATAATACTGTTGCACACAGTAACCTCTGGATATAATACTGTCTTGCACTAACTTTTGGATGTAATATTGCCACACACTTTAGTTAACGGATATAATACTGCCACACAAACTGTCCTGGAGAAGCTGCAGCAGTCAGCGCCACCAGAGAACAGTTTTCCAGGATGACCCCGACTTTCAGATGCATCGTATGTTGGAGACTCTGTATGTCGAGGGACCACTGTATATTATACAAAGTAAACAAATTCATATAAATCAGCGCCATCAGATCTGATATGAAAAGCAAGAGCTGAAACTTACTACATTTTACTGCATTATGATTAGTAAACTAAAGGGTCTCGTATTCTGTATATACAAAAAAAGCAAAGGAGATCATTTTAGCTAAACACAGTAGCTAAATATCTGGGGATTTAAGTAAAATGTCCACTTGCCCTCTGCTCTCCACATTTGGACAAGAAAGATTCCCCCCCCCCCCCCCTCTAATGTGGTAGAACTATCTCAATACCAAAGAACCAGGATCCACTTAGACTTTCCATGTGTTTCTTTATAGTGATATGATAGGGGAGGCCTCTCATACCCCCATTTTGATAACAATCTTTTGGTATGACTTATCTAAATTTTCTCACACTGGCATTCTATTCTATAAATAACAGCTTTAGATTTAAAAGAAATGTGGTCCTTGATTTTTTTTTTTTTTTTTTTTTTTTTTTATACCACTCTTATTCTCAGGGATCACAAAAATTTTTGTTTTGTTTTTTTGTTATATTCATACAATGAAATTTACAGCACAAGTTCATTACCCACATCTCATCCCACCCCCCTCCCCTCCTTGTGTGGAGAATAATAATAAAAAAATAAAATAAAAAAAAAGGAAGTAACAGAAACCAAAATGTATATTGGTATATGGCCACAATGGTTCACATGTACCCAACCAGACTACCACTTGCCCCATACCTTATCAAATTCTCGATTTCTTCTTTGACTTGCCTATTCTAAGTCTTTCATAACTTTTAATCCGCTCCCCCAAAAAATAGCCACTGTTCAATATGTGGGGAGTTAGGATCAAACCATTTCTGTACTTTCAAATATTTAGCAATCATTACTACTTTCAACAAAAGATGCTTCAAATTCCCAAAATCATTAATGTCTCCCAAGATAGCCGATCTGATTTTACAAATTTACTGTCTTCTAAAAAAATTTCCCCAGACGATCCTCTATATACGCCCAAAAAACCCTCACCTTTCTACATGCATAAAATTTGCTTTATCCTCCAAGCACTTTGGACAAATAGTCCTGCCTACAACCAATCTATTCAAGAAATATAGGGAAATAAGAGTCTATAAACAATTCTTAACTGTAAATACTGGAACTTTTTATCCGAGGATCCCAGCACCACTTTATTAAAAAAAATTCCCAGGTAGGATCTTCCAAGGGACCCATATCTCTCTCCCATTTATCCTTAATATTACGGTATTTTGCGCCCTATAGGACGCACCGGCATATAAGATGCACCCAATTTTAGAGGTGCAAAACCTAGAAAAAAAAAGATTCTGGACCCAACAGTGATCTTCAACCTGCGGACCTTCAGATGTTGTAAAACTACAACTCTCAGCATGCCCGGACAGCCGTTGGCTGTATGGGCATGCTGGAAGTTGTAGTTTTGCAACATCTGGAGGTCCGCAGGTTGAAGACCACTGGATAGGAGGTAATACTCATGTGTCCCCGCCGCTCCGGACCCATCACCGCTGCCCTGGATGTCGCTCCATCGCTGTCGCTGCGTCCACGTGGTGTCCCCGACGCTCCGGACGTCTTCTTCCCCGGGATCCACGCTCTCCGTCACCGTCATCACGTCGCTACGCACGCCGCTCCTATTGGATGACGGGACGGCGTGCGTGATGACGAAGGAGAGCGCCTACATGCAGGGGATCCCGGCACAGAGCAGACGCAGAGGAGGCAGGTAAGGTCCCTCCCGGTGCCCTGTAAGCTGTTCTGGACACCGCGATTTCACCGCGGCAGTCCCGAACAGCCCGACTGAGCAGCCGGGTTAGTGTCCCTTTCGCTTCAGATGCGGCGGTCAGCTTTGATCACCTCGTCTGAAGGGTTAATAGAGGGCATCACCGCAATCGGTGATGCCCTGTATTAGCCGCGGGTCCCGGCCGTTGATGGCCGCAGGGACCGCGCCGATAGGTGTGTATTCGCCGTATAAGACGCACCAACTTTCCCCTCCTTCCCCCCCACCCCCCCCAGTTTTGGGGAAGAAAAGGTGCGTCTTATACGGCGAAAAATACGGTATCTTAAAAAATAATTGTTTCCTGAATTAAACCTTTGTAAATATTCCTAATGGGAATGGGTGCATTCATTTTTTGGCACCCTTTACAGTGGCTGCATGGATAAAATCCAAGTTGGGGTGCAGAAAGGAGGAGGTAAAGGGACCAGTATGTCCCTTCTTTTCATTTAGATTTTTACAGTCAGGGCTACCATATTGCCGATATTTTGGCTTTCTATAAATAAAGGACGGCCTCACTGGTAAGAGTACACCCACTGTTTTGTCATTTTAAAGAAGATCCTAATGCCTTCAAGCAATTCTCTGGACTAAGTGACTGTGTTTGGTATAGGTGGTAACAATGGGAACATATATTTCATCTGATGTTTGCACATTAGAGTCTATTATATTATTTTGGTTTGTTTTTCATCTAATTTTATTATTCTCATTGTAACCTCCATTTTCCTCATCCCTTTTAGTAATTTATCCCTGTCTATTATTTCCGCATCACGATAGGCTTCTTGCAGCACTCTGTCATCATATCCTTTATCTTCTTTTGAAGGTTAACAGCCTCTTTGTCATAGTCTTCCATTTCAATGCAATTGCGTCTGTCGCAAAAACTGACTGTAGCGGATATTCTCCAGCCATGATGGTAAATGGCAATTACTTCTCCGGATGTAACTATCATTGTCTGTTGGTTTTGTAAAGGTGGTTGTGGTAATATTGTTATTGGGGATGTTGATATTAAGATTGAGAAAATAAACTTCCGTGGTGCTATAGGTGGCAATAAAATTTAGATAAATGCTGTTTTAATTACTTTCATTGAAAAACTTCTCCAACTTCGATTCCCCCCCCCCCTCACACCTATATAAAAATTACCTTGTCTATGAACCTCTTCCAGGGGACCCAACCCTCACCCAGGAAATGTGGGCATGCTCCCAGTGTCCAACATATAGGTTTGAATAGCTGGGTGTGAATCTCGTCCCCATCGCTGTACCCCACTTTTGAATATAAAACTGATTGTCATATTTAAAATAATTGTGGGTCAGAATAAATATCCCCTTTATCCGCAGGTCTAATAGTTATTGCATTATTGACTTATAAAGATTTAATTGCCTTTTTTTTCTCAGTCAAGTTAGTATTCTGGTACTTTTTGTAACTCCTTGATTACCATATTCTGAAACGAGTGAAAAGCTTCTGAATATTAATTACGGGGGGGGAAAAATTTAGTTTTTTTTTTTTTTTTTTTTTTTGTGGTGGTCCTCTTCCATTGTGAGTTTTCTTTTTTTATTTTCAATCTTGATGATGATGATGATACATTTTTTTTCCTTCTCTTTTTGGGTGAATTTCCCACCTCTTCTGCCCCCCTGCGATCATACATCTTATCCCCTATCCTTTGGATAAGGGAGAAGATGTATAAAGCCTGAATACCCCTTTAATACTTGCTGATAGTATTTATTACAAGATGATTTTTATATGATTGGACAATTTTAAATAAATCAGCGATATTATTATATATATTTTTTTAGGTTTTTAATAAACTTAACTTTCTTTTAATAAAAAGTACTGTACTGCTTGTCTTGAGAAGTTTTGGAACATATTGCCCCACTTGTAAAGTGTATCAGGATCACCTAGGTCTCCAGATAATGCTTTCTGCACTACCAAACCCTTTGGCATTTTATCCAATCCTAGATATTTATCCAAGGTGGCTACTTCCAAAAGATCCCTCATTTCTGAGATTAGAAGGCATTCTAATTTAAGCCATAATGGCTTCATGGATGACATCAATATTTCCATTAGGTTTTTGTACCTGAACTTCATTAGTATATTGAATACATTTTTGAGGATTATAGGGTCTCTACAATCGTTCCAGAGATCCATTGGAGTCTCTACGTCTAAAACGGGGAGTGAAAGATGCAATAAACACCAGCGCCTCCAATATTTGATATGCCCGTGTGGCTACTAATTTTGATATGCAGATCCCCGTACCCAGATAAAAATCAGAATAAAACAAATCTATATAAATCAACGCTATACGGGCCTGATAGGAAAATATATATGCAAGAGCTGAAACCTGAAATTTGACTGCGTTATGATTAGCAAACTAGTTATTTATGGAATAAAATGCCAGTGTGAGAAAATGTATATAGATAGTACCAAAAGATTATTAAAAAAGAATAGAACATGTATGCAATATCGAAAGGCGCTATGATATCTATTGGTTCAGCACCTGTTATGAACAGTATTCTACTGGCTATAAGGAACTGGTTATACTTGTGCCTGCAGGTGGTTCCGCAGGAGTGCTGTCTATACACTGGGGCTTGGTGCCGATCACTGACTTTGCCTTGCTATGAGGGACATCCCCTCTCAAATTACTATAAAGAAACACATGGAAAGTCTGTAAGTGGATCCTCGTTCTTTAGTATTGAGATAGTTCTACCACATTGGAGAGGGGGGAACTTTATTGCCCAAATGTCAAAAGTAGAGGGCAAGTGGATATTTGACTTAAACACACTGGCCTCTCATGATCTGAATACCGATTTCGAACTATTTTGGCTTTTTTCAATAATACACTCTAGATAGTAAACATCACTGGCTATAACGGAAGATAATAATAAATGGATCATTGAGTCTGAGTGCAACGATTAGAGTAATGGACACTTGTGTACCTGGAGGTTTAAAAGACCAAGGAGACTTTGACAAACTATCCCAGACAAAGGAAGCAGAGAGACATCAGAAACTCGATGGATGATGATTTTTTTGGTCTTCCCTGGCCCCCTGTAGTGACATCACACGTGGGCACCGCTGCAATTATCCTCCAGCGGGAAGTGTTTTGTTCCATTGAGATGCTGCCGGCTGGGGCAGTCTCCCGACAACTCCCCAATTTACCGATACGTATGATAACACCAATGGAGTTTTCACCACTGACAGCCAAAAATACCATAAATCACAGGAGAAAAGGCTAAAAATGTATAGATATAATAATCACAGGTGCCACAGTATAAACTGACAATAATCGATAATATATAATCTATAATGCACATACTGATCTCAAAGATGTCCAAGGGCAAAAATCACTATATACCATACAAGTAGAATAGTGTGTAAAAGAGGTTTTCCAACCAAAAACAATGTATCCTCTATTCACAGCTATCACCCAATGAGATTGTATAACATCCTCTTTGAAACCACTCTCTGGCTGATAGAGGAGCTAACAGATTTGGAGAACCCCTCTATTAAATCCTTAAATACAATTTCTGATCATGTATTCTAATTTTTCGTGTTTATTAAGTTCCTATACAACATTAACCCTTACAAATATTTGCATACAAAGGATGCTTGCAGACCAATGTCTCCTAGGGACTTCCTAAGCATAAAATGAGCGTTATTGAATTAGCGCTATTTCTATGCAACCATAACACACACCCACATATAAATGTGTGTAAAAATCTGTAATTACTGCTTTGTTCTTACTCATCGTTTTTTTTTTTGCCATTTCTTTTTCTTTTTTTTTAGCTTGAACCTCTACAAAAATGAAAAAGCATCTCTTCTTGTCCTTCGGCATTACCCTCCTTTTTGTTATCATGTGGTCCTCCTTTATTTACAACTCCAACCAGAATATTTTTAAGGCTATGACCACCATCGCTAAAAAAAAGCTGCTAGCGACAACAGAAGAAAAGGTGCAGCTGGTAGTAAGCGAACCCAAACCACTGACTGGTATGTGGACTATCGTTGCCACTGGACGTTTGGGCAACCTAATGGGGGAGTATGCAACTCTCTATGGCCTTGCCAAGATGAATGGCCGTGAAGCCTTTATTTCACCAGAGTTGCACAGCCAGCTGGCCCACATCTTTAAGATTAGATTGCCTGTGGCTCACCAGGAGGTCATTAACCGCATCCAATGGAGAGATTATGAACTTCACGACTGGATGTCCGAGGAGTACAGACACATTGAAAATGAACATGTGCGTTTCACTGGTTGGCCCTGTTCATTTACTTTCTACCACCATATTAGAGATGAGATTCTTCAAGAATTTACTTTCCATGATTTTATTAAAGAGGAGTCTAACGCTTATCTTGAAAAAATTCGAGGAGACAAGAAGAACGTCACCTTTGTCGGGGTTCACGTTCGGAGGGGAGACTACGTGCATGTAATGCCAAACACATGGAAAGGGGTGATTGCTGACAAAGGTTACTTGCAAAAAGCCACGGACTACTTCAGAAAAAAGTATGAGAACCCTCTCTTTGTGGTCACCAGTAATGGGATGGATTGGTGTAAAGAGAATATAGACAATTCATTGGGTGATGTCCACTTTGCTGGAGATGGACAGGAGGGCTCGCCTGCTCGGGATTTTGCATTGCTGGCACATTGTAACCACACCATCATGACCATAGGAACGTTTGGTATTTGGGTGGCTTACTTAGTAGGAGGAGAAACAGTCTACTTGACCAACTACACTTTACCTGACTCGCCCTTCCTTAAAGTTTTTAAGTATGAAGCTGCTTTTCTTCCAGAATGGATTGGGATTCCGGCGGACCTCTCACCACTTCTTAACAACCAAAATCTTTAATGGGGTTATTAGACTTTTTATATATTTTTTTTATTTTTTTTTTATGAAAAAACTAAACAAAATGCTATTACATTGAATGTAGAGAAAAAATTTGTTTTTCTCCTGCCAATCCAGCAAATGCACTCTGGGGGTCCCCGCTGTTTGTCTACAAGTGGCCAGCACATGACCACTCCAGCCAGTCGGTGACCTCAGTGTCTCATGCCACACTAATAGCACCCTGAGTGGTGATGCCAGTGGCACGGCACATGACTACTGAGAACAGTGATTGCTTTGAGTAGTCATATGCCTAAAGACCAAGGGGACCGTCACAGCATCTGAACTGGTGAGCAGTGCTTGGTTTTAAATTTTTTGAAAATTATTTTTATTTTTTTTTCATAGTACTTGCTACTGTTTTTATGTTTAAGACATTGCATTACAACTTTCCGTTATTAGGAAGAAACTTTTGATTTTGGCATTTTGAATCAGCCTAATACCATAGGGTTGTTACAATTTCTTATTTCTTATGTCACAAAAAGGTACCCCTACGGGTCCAGATTTGCACAGTGAAAAGTATGTAACTTCAGATCCCACAGGGGATCTGGGTGCTTCTGTCAACCAATGAATTACTGTATTATCTTCTTTCAGACACACAATGTTGACACGCTCCAGTTATCTACCTCAGGATCCAGATGCCAATTTAATGCAAAGAGAGCTTATCACAAGTAGATACAGGAAACTTATATGGGCACTGTCATTATAATAAAAAGGGGGGGGGGGGAAATGCATATGTTATAAAAATTAATGATTGGTCTGTGTGTTTAAACCTTAACTGATTATTAGAACCAGCCAGGAGAAGTTTGCTTTTAGCGTTTTCTTTCCTGGCTCTGTGTCATGTGACGAAGACATTCTCATAGTGTAAGTCTATGGGACCATCTTCATCACGTAGACCCAGAACTGTGTACCATGTACTTCTTTCTCTGCTCATTCTAGTGATTGGTCAGTGTCGGACCCCTGACCCTAGGACATGTCAAGGTTGTTTATTTATTTTTTGTTTTTTCATTATGGCAGGTACACTTTAAGTATAGCAATGTCTTATCTGCAGTGTGTGTTTCTGTATGTGCTGAAAATCAATGTATTCTGGTAGCAGACCACAAAATAAGTTTGGGGGGGGGGGGGGGTAGTAGCTGAGCCTACTTAATCCCTGCTAGTGCTATATTGTCATACTAAACCTATAATTACTAGGTCCGTATTATAAAATGTCAACGCGGGTACTGATCTCACTTCATTAATGTGACTATTATGCTGTGATGTTGGTGCTGGTATATAATACCTTTTTTATAAAGTGTCAGCAGGCAGTGAGCTCTATCTCCCCTTACCATTCTGGCACCTACAGTGTTATTCTAAGTATGTTGTGTATTCAGGGCCATTCAGCGGAGGCAAACTGTACCTACTTCCTCCCTTGTATATTCACATGTGGAAGGGGGTACCCTGATGCCAATAGCTTTGGTCTGATCCTAGTGTATGCCTCAGCTTATGGTGCTTCAGGCTGATGGACAGTCCACAGAGCATAGAACGGTATATAATGACATTACTAGTCGGGTCCTGCAGGGTGCTTGCACGCTTCCGATGCATTTTTAAAACCAGAGCAGTTCTTTTCCTCAGGGATGAATCCTCTACAGTTCCCTGTCTGCATATATGTCCTCTATGAAGACTAGGGGAAACCTCTTCAGCTTAAAATCTAGTCGTGGATCCCCTTTTTTCTCTTTAACAGTTCCATCACATTTAATGTGATTACTCTTCTATATTCGCTATAGGCATTTGTGTTGAATAAAGTATCCATGTACCATATAAGCCGACCCGAATATAAGCAGAGGCCCCTCATTTCACCCCAAAAACCCAGGAAAAGTTGTTGACTCAACTATAAGCCTAGGGTGGGAAATACATCAACCCCCCTGTCATCATCCCCCCCCCCCCCCCCCATGTCATCATCCGGACCCCATCATTAACACCCCCCGTCATCATCGCCCTGTCATAATCACCGCCTGTCATCATCTCCCCCCCCCCCCCCTTCATCATTACCCTTTCGTCATCATCACCGCCTGTCATCATCACCCTGTCATCATCACCCCGCCTGTAAATCCAGTGATCTTCAACCTGCGGACCTCTAGATGTTGCAAAACTATAACTCCCAGTAATGTGCACTGAGGACAAGCGGGGCCCTGTGCACTGAGACTCTGACAGGATCCTGGCTCGCACATCAGGATGATTGACAAACCAGGAGCCTGCACTGAGCCCTGCTTGTCCCGCCCTCACTTCCTGTGTTTGGACTCCTCGTATACACACAGGCAATAGCTGCAGGGACAGAATTTTTTTTTTCACCCAAAAATATAAAAAAAAGTTATCAATGTATATTACAAATATACATATAGTATTTATCTACTTTTACATCAAAAGTTTTTGTTAGGTCCACTTTAATGGCAGAGACCAGTCCAGCATGTTGGATATAATTGTACCATCTCAGGGACATAAGTTGCCACCAGAAGTGTCAGTAGCTTTCTCCTCATAAAAAATCATGCACGTTTGGGCAAGCCAAGTGTGCATGTGCTCGGGGATCTGTATAGAAGCTGTATAACTAGCTTTATCCTCAGTGGGTGTTCCACGATGTATAGACAATGGTCATACATACCACAACACTTCTACATTATTTTGTTATTCATCAACTGAAACCTCCAGAACCCTCCTCATAGTTTACTGTAATATACGCTCCAGAACCTTTCCTGTCTTACTGGTCAGACAGGAATTTACCTTCACCGTTTCCTCTCGCTGTTTTTATTGCACTAAACATTTCCATTTTGCGTGTATGTATGGATTTTTTTTTCTTTTTTAATTGTTCTTTTCTACCACTCCCACATATTAAAATTTTAATATAGACTTTTATAACTCCAGCACAGTCCTTTAACACGTGCGGCAATGAAATTCAGGGTTACACTGTCCTTCCCATTGGTTAGTGACAGTTCTTAAAGGGGTACTCTTCTCCTAGACATCTTATCCTCTATCCATAAGATGTCTGATCGCAGGGGTCCCGCCGCTGGGGTCTCGGCTGCAGCACCCCAGACATCTGGTGCACGGAGTGAACTTCGCTCCATACCAGATGACTTGCGATGAGGGGCAGAGGCTTGTGATGTCACGGTCACACCCCCTCAATGCAAGTCTATGGGAGGGGGCGTGATGGCTGCCATGCCCCCTCCCATAGACTTTCATTGAGGGGGCTTGGCCCTTGACGTCACGAGCGGGGCACAGCCATGACGTTACGAGCCTCCGGCGCTGCACCCGATGCTCTAAACAAATGCTGGGTGCAGCAGGGAGATCGCGGGGGTCTGCAGCAATGGGACCCCCGCGATCAGACATCTTATCACCTATCCTTTAGATTGGGGATAAGATGTCTAGTGCTGAGCGTGGACAGTCGTTTGTTGCTTTACATCAATGTCCCAGGGTTGCATCCAGATACTGTTCCATTCTACAAAGTTTCTAAGTTACCAAGTCACCTTACACTTATTGGGTAAGAAGAATATCCTGAATAGCCGATGTGTACTTAGCATCAAAACCTGAAGCCCATAACAACCATTCAGATTGCTTCCTTTATTACAGTGATCCCTCAACTTACAATGGCCTCAACATACAATAGTTTCAACATACAGTGGTCTTTTCTGGACCATTGTAAGTTGAAAACAGACTTAACATACAATGTTACAGACAGTCCAGTTCTGTTAAATGTGTCAATGGCCGGAGGATCAGACCAATCAGAATGGGCAATTTACTGGTAAAACCACCTATATTACTGAAGCGTATGCACTGACTGACCTCTGGTAGCGCCCCCTACAGTACAGGGAGGTATTACATGTTCTGTACTCCTTACCTGTGCCCGGGTTACCTGCTCCTTTGGACACCAGATGAGGGCGGCTCCTTGTTACTTTTTTAGGACATTGTGTGTACTGTGCAGGACCCTGAAGAAGCTCCTGTCCTCTACATAGACCAGTGTTTCCCAAGCAGGGTGCCCCCAGCTGTTGCAAAACTACAACTCCCAGCATGCATGGACAGCCTTTGGCTGTCCAGGCATGCTGGGAGTTGTAGTTTTGCAACAGCTAGAGGCTCCCTGCTTGGGAAATGCTGATATAGACAGTGATTACAGCTCCCAGAAGATCTTTCTTACTTTTAAATGTAAGGATTTGCTTTATCTATATTCTTTTTCTTCAAACCTCACTTTTTACTATTTTTGGATGACATTTTGGTGCCTTTAGAACCAATTACCAGGTTTCCATAGAGTTCTGGTCTCAACATACAATGGTTTCAACATACAATGGTCGTCCTGGAACCAATTAATATTGTAACTTGAGGGACCGCTATTTACAAAGACTATCTGCTTGGTTGCTATGGGCAGCTAGTCAACTTTTCCTCTGCACAGGTTTAGATAAATCTCCCCACGTCTATGAAATGTAGCATGTAAAGCTGAACACTTGTTTCCTTTGGGGTTAAATTAATCTTTTACATACTGGAAAACCAGCAAAAGGTGTATTATGTATATTAAATATTTTCTTTCCAAACCTATTTATCATCCTTCCCCCTAGAGCAGTGGTCTCCAACCTGCGGGCCTCCAGATGTTGCAAAAACTACAACTCCCAGCATGCACAGACAGCCGTTGGCTGTCCGTGCATGCTGGGAGTTGTAGTTTTGCAACATCTGGAGGCCCGCAGGTTGGAGACCACTGCTCTAGAGCTTATTCTCTACATTTCAGGTTAACTTGTTTCGTAACAATTTTAAGAGAATGTTGGATCTGTAAATAATGCTTTTGTAATAAAGTATATTAATAATATTTGTGGATCTAATGTTTTGCATGAGCTTTTTATTTTTTTATTTGTAGAGATGAGTGAGCTTACAGTAAATTCGATTCGTCACAAACTTCTCGGCTCGGCAGTTGATGACTTTTCCTGCATAAATTAGTTCAGCTTTCCGGTGCTCCTGTGGGCTGGAAAAGGTGGATACAGTCCTAGGAGACTCTTTCCTAGGACTGTATCCACCTTTTCCAGCCCACCGGAGCACCGGAAAGCTGAACTAATTTATGCAGGATAAGTCAGCAACCGCCGAGCTGAAAAGTTCATGATGAATCAAATTTACTGTAAGTTTGCTCATCTCTAATTATTTGTATCCTAAAAATTGAAGAAAATTATACATCATTGGGGGCATTTATCATTGTAGGTGAAGCGTTTTTTTTTGTTTTTTTTGACACATATTTTATTTTTTGTGTGGGCTGGTGATGTGTAGATGCACCAAATTTATTTTAATGGATTTTTAATGCATTTTGATACATTTTGTGCAGATACACATTTCCTTGGTTTTCTCTGGTTTATTTGTTGTGCCAAATTTTGCGACTTTTTGGAAGCGTTTTGCGCAAAAAGATTTGTGACTTTTCACAAAAGTCACAGTTGATGAATTCATGGCCACTGCATAGTGAAAAGGATAAGTGGTGTACTGCGAGTCAACATTGTGAGGAATGTCTATTTGAAAAGTCACAGAAAAAAACTGCGCCAAATTATAAACAAAACGGCTCTAAATGCAATGATTAATGTCCCCTATATTCTTCTTCTTTAGACTCTATAGCATGCACTCCTATAATTTTGAAAGGATGCATGTTACGGTGTTTATAAGCGAGCACACTATGCCAACCACAGAATTATACCCCATAGGGTATGTTCACACTGCGGAATTCCGCAAGTGGAATTCCGCGCAGTAAACCTTCCAATCAGTGTGAATGGGTCTTCCGCGAGACCCGTTCACACTGAGGACAATTCTGCCGCTGAATTTGTTACACGCAAAGAAAGAACATGTTCCTTCTTTGCGCTGAAGTCCGCGAGCACTGCATAGCCGTCAACCGCGCAGTCCTACCGACAAAGTATTTTCGGGGGCAGCCGCCAGACTGAATCTCCGCAGATTCCGCAGTGTGAACGTACTCTAAACACACAACTCAAGTCCCAGTCTTTTCTATTTTATGCCAATGTAAACAGTGGCAGTGTTCCTATGTGTGATCCATATTGTCATAGCCTAAATTATGCCTCTTGCATTGTCTATATCAATGTTCATGCTTAAATTAAAGGGGTACGCCACCTCTAGACATCTTATCCCCTATCCAAAGGATGTCTGATCGTAGGGTCCCGCTGCTAGGACCATCATGACTTCTGTGCAGCACCTGGTGTTCTTTTAGAACCCTGGGTGTGGGCGGCGGTGTTGTGACTTCTCGGCCACACCCCTCGTGACATCACACCACGCCCCCTCAATGCAAGTCTATGAAAGGAGGCGTTGTGGCCGCCACGCCCCCTCCCATAGACTTGCATTGAGGGGACATGGTCTGATGTCATAAGGGCGTGGCAATGACCCTGCCGCCCGCTCCAAGCGCTCAGAAGAAAATGTTCTGAATGCTGGGGCAGCAAAGTACCCCTTTTTAAAGCAATTCCTTCATTGGAATCATTGCCATAAATTGCGTGATGCCCTGCTTGTAGAGAACATTAAAAAGCATAATGACAAGCCAGTATTAGTCTTGCCAATGGTTAATACGGTAATTGTTATTTAAAGCATATCTGTCATTGCTAAAGATTTTTATAAATCTGCATGGATTTATTAGATTAACTCTTCAGACTAGTGACAAAATAATTTTATTGTTCTTACTGCTGTTGTTGAGCACCTGGGAGCCACATCAAAGCTGCACAGCTATTTCTCACTCCTTTTCAAAGACGTTTGCAATTGATACACACACATGAACTTCTTTTCGCTTACTTGTCTGGCCAATCACAACACACAATCTACTCCCTAGGGTAAGTTCACACAGACAAAACATGAACCTGCAGGGGCAGACTGACAACACTCAGGGCCCTCTGCGAGGCACCGCCACTGGTCACACTTCTGCCATGCCCCTATTTCACCAAAATCACACACACAAAATATACTAAAATTTACATATATGTAAGAAACACTTTAATGCAGGTAACATTTCTATGGCCTTTTCTTTGGATCAAACCAACATGTCGATCTCAACAACTGCAGGACAAACATGTTGGACTCTTGACTTTTCCATTGCCATCCCCTCCTCTACATATTGTTTCCATCTGTAGGCCCACAGACTGTAATAATGCCCACCTTGGTGTCTTGCACAGTAAAAGGGCAGGTAGGTAACTAGGTATGTAGATCAGGTAGCCAGATAGGTAGGTGACTAGCTAGGTAGGTAAGTAGGGGGCTAACTAGGTAGTTAGGCAGCCATGTATGAAGGCCAGGTATGTACAGTTAGGTAGCAAGGTATGTGGTTAGGCAGCCAGGTATAAAATTAGGTAGCCAGGTAGTTGGTCAAGTAGGTAGCCAGCACCCCCCTCAGCCCAGTGGCGGTGTCTAGTTTCTGGAGGATTATTTTGTGTTAGCAGATCGAAAAAAAAAGTGTGGCTTATGGAAGTTACAGGTAGGTAATGCCCCCAGGTAGGTAGTGGCCCCTAGTAGATTATACCCCCAGGTAGTTAATGTCCCCCAGTAAGGTAGTCATGCCCCTTGTAGATAAATTACCCAGATAGCTGCCCCCTGTATGAAAACCCCCCTATGTAGGTATCCCTCCTATTAGTTTGGTAGTTTGCCCCCCATATTAGCTAGGCAGGAACATAGTAGTCACCCACATTCGGTAGGCAGCAGTTCCCCCACAGTAGGTACAGGCAGCAGAATTCCCCCACAGTAGGTATAGGTGGCAGCAGAGTTTCCCCACTATATGCACAGGCAGCAGCAGCAGTGTCCCCCCCCCCCCCCCCCCCCCCTTTCACCCCCAACACCCCCTCCCAAGAATGGAAACAAAAGAAAAAAAAAACTGCTCACCTGTTTGTCCCATGGAGCGATCTCCTCCAGAGCAGGGACCCACGTCTTCTATCCGCCACAGTGCAGGCGCCGATGAGTGAGGTTATTGGTGCCTGTGCTGCGTGGGTGCAGAGGTCACATCTCCTCTGTGTAGTTCGCAGATACGGCTCACACAGGGAGGAGACCGTCTGCTTGGGAATCAGGGATGAGTGTCCTGGATTCTAAGTACCAGGGGGCCCTTTACCCGGCCAGGCCCTCTGACTACGTCCAATGGACCGATCAGTCCGCCCCTGTGTGAAGACCTTCTCTGTTGGGTGAGTTCAGTGCTAAACCTTACAGAAAAGAAGTTACATGTCACTTATTTATTTTATTAATTGAAGTCAATGGGTGGCATTCTGGACCATGACACCGCTCTCTTGTGATGTAAAAATCTGTTCATTTTCTCTGTCAATAACTGCATTGAACATCCTCTTACTGCTGTGCTATGACATAGTACTGAACTATTCAAAAAAGGGAAGAAAAACGGAGCACACACCTATATAACTTGGGGACCTGAGGAAACTCCTCTGAGCGTGAAACAGCGTTGTTGTCCAGGTGAGAAGCTCCTGCCGCTCCAGCTCTGCTTGGTTTACGGGATGTTGAAGTTCCTCGAATGTTGTCGATAATCTACACAGCAAGTTATATAGGTGTGTGCTCCGTTTTTCTTTTCTTTTTTTAATTGTGCATGGACGCCTATACTACGTGCAGCACTGCCTTGGATATTGCTACTACCACAGCCTACCCCCGACTGTTAGACATTTTATCTCACGTGCATCCATTTTTTCATCTACAAGCAGTGCCCGGTTTCTGTTCTTCTATTCATGGTTAATACCGTGTTTCTCCGAAAATAAGACCGGGTCTTATATTAAGTTTAGTCACCAAAAACACACTAGGGCTTATTTTCAGGGTAGGGCATATATTTTTTTTACGGCCGGCTCCTTACATGACAATGCGCTCAGCCTATCATCGGCAGAGGCGGGACATCGCTGCGGAAGGTGATAGGCTGAAGGCTCTGAGACGTCACAACACCAGGAAGCAGCAAGAGCAGCGGAGAACAGTGAGACCGGTTCCTTAGGAACGGAGGACGAAGGGAAGTTTAAAGTTTGTTTTTTTAATATTTGCAGCCCGGGCATTGTCTAGGTCAGTGGTCTTCAACCTGCGGACCTCCAGCTGTTGCAAAACTACAACTCCCAGCATGCCCGGACAGCCATTGGCTGTCCGGGCATGCTGGGAGTTGTAGTTTTACAACAGCTGGAGGTCCGCAGGTTGAAGACCACTGACCTAGGTCTTATTTTCGGGGTAGGGCTTATATTGCAGCCCACCCTGATAATACAGCTAGGGCTTATTTTCGGGGTAGGGTGTAGTTTCGGGGGAAACAGGGTAGTACTAAACTAAACTGCCCAGGCATTGAGCTGGGAGAGGATTTACATGGTATGTGGACAGAAAAGGGGTTACTGGCTTTGCAAGATGTTGTGAGCAGAACTAAAAGAAACAGCAGCAGTACAGCAAGGAAGGTGTGAACCTCCACTACTACTGCTGATAATGATAAACTAAATGGAGTGGGGATTACATTTACATCATCCATGCCCTTTGAAGAGAGGTATACCGGTTGGACAATACCTCCGTGCAAAACGGAACACAATAAAATTTGACATTTTATGTACTTTTTGTGTCTTTTCTGAACCGACATATGGGGTGAGATATATGTAGGTTTATCATAACCTGCTATGGCCTGTGATTTTAGTTATACCCTCTGTGTATTTTAGATGTTTGTAATATTGGGGTTGCTCGGTGATGTCACCCATTATCACCTCCTGACTCCTTTTTTTTTATTGTTACTTTTTATGAAATATATCTATGGGGACATAACTTTACAGGTTATGATTATATAGTTGTACATAGGTAGAGATTATCTGGATTGAGGCCTTCAGTGGGGCAGACTAATGCCAAAAGTCGTATATGCAAATATTTTATAAGTTATGAAAACCTGAATGTAGTTTTGGTAACCTCCCTTTAAAGTGGTCGGCCACTTTTATGGTGTTTTTTTAATGAAAGATGTGTTAATGATAGGTTGCTTTTATTATAGTTTTGTCTCATCATGCATATTCAGGACACAATCGCCCCCTCCATCTATTGTCCTTTTGTCCCTACGTGATGCTCCTGTCCATAACATGGTGGCATAAGGATGACCATAACGTAATTAAAGGGGTACTACACTGGAATTTGTTTTTTTATTTATTTATTTTTTTAATCAACTGGTGCCAGAAAGTTAAACAGATTTGTAAGTTACTTTTATTTAAAAATTGCAGAGACAAAAGGAGAAAAAAGGCACACGCGCCCCTAGTGTAATACTGTATTTGTATATAGCAATGGCAATAAAAAACACTCTGGGCACAACACCATGCAGCGTGTAAAACAATGGTTAACTGTCAGCAGCCCAATCCTCAGGTCAGGTCCTCAACCACCGATCCAATGTCGGCCAGAAAACGATAAAAAGATGGATCTTCAGCAGGTGCGTTAACAGCATGGAATAAGGATGGGAATGTTCAAAGTTCATATAGCAATTTATTTAGGCGCACAAAGCAACGCGTTTTGCTGCCTGTAGCGGGCACTTCATCAAGCAAATGTGCATCATTCATGTTTGCCTGATGAAGTGTCTGCCAAGGGCAGGAAACGCGTTGCTTTGTGTGCCTAAATAAATTGCTATATGAACTTTGAACGTTCCCATCCTTATTCCATGCTGTTAAAGCGCCTGCTGAAGATCCATGTTTTTATTGTTTATTTAAAAATTTTAATCCTTCCATTACTTATCGGTTATATGCTCCACAGAAAGTTCTTTTCTTTATGAATTTCCTTTCTGTTTGACCACAGTGCTCTCTGCTGACACCTCTGTCCATTTTACGAACTGTAGGATAGAGCAGGATAGATTTGCTATGGGGATTTGCTCCTACTCTGGACAGTTCCTAAAATGGACAGTAGTGTCAGCAGAGAGCATTGTGGTCAGACAGAAAGGAAATTTGAAAAGAACTTCCTGTAGAGCATGTAACAGCTGATAAGTACTGAAAGGATTAAGATTTTTAAATAGAAGTAATTTGCAAATATGTCCTAACTTTCTGGCACCAGTTGATTTTGAAAAATAGTTTTCCAGTGGATTACCCCTTTTAAGTCCCTTCCATAGGAACCCATTGAGTAGAATAGATAAGTGCCGGCACAGTAGAGGAGGTAGATTGATGTTGTGTGACTGCATGCTCCTCTATATGATGCTTATGATGCCATGTTATGGACAGTATAAAGCGGAAAGGAAAAAAAGTGCACTGGGAGGGTGCTGGAGCTGCTTAAAGGGGTGCACGTTCTGAACACTCAGAGCCGGAGGCCATGATCATGATATCACGGCCACGCCCCCGCCCCCTTGGGATGTTACACTAAACCCCCTCCATTCATGTCTATGGGATGTGGTGTGGCATGACATCACAAGGGGGTGTGGCAATAACGTCATGACAACTGCCGCAGGAATAAGTTGTTTGTTTAGAATGCTGCGGGAGATCACAGCAGCGGGACCCCTCTGATCAGACATCTTATCCCCAATCCTTTGGATAGGGGATAAGAGGTCTAGCAGAGGAGTACCCCTTTAAATTCCAGAGAGTATGCAGAACTTATAGGTATTGGTAAACCATCTATTTATTTGACACCAAAAACGTGTATATATACAGGACAGACGCGTTTTCTGGGTTCAATCCCCCCGAAATGCGTCATTCTTCTGTATGTATCCTTTTTTTGGTGTCAGTAAATATATTTTATGTTTTACCAATACCCATGAGTTCTGCATACTCTGGAATTTAAACGGATCCAGTGCCATCCCAGTGCACCATTTTTCCTTTCTGCTTTATACGACTATTGATGGGTTCCAACCGAGAATACCAGTTCTAGCACTGAGGGGCTGCAGCTCTGTTCCATATAATACTCCTATAGGGGTGATATGCATGTACCTAAGGTGAGAGGCCAGGCCACCACTTATCAGTTGAGTGCCTGACCCTTACCCACAGAGTGACACGAGGCGCTGTCCTCCTCCCTTTTTTGGCCTAACTTTAAATTCTGATAAGGGGGTAATTTGTCATTAACTTTTATCCTCCAAACTTGACATTGTAGTTTAAACTAGACTAAATGAGACCTATATGAGACAATATTTGACTGAAAGTTAATTAAATCACAGTTATTGTCTTTTTACCACCTTTATGAAGCTGTGAGAGCTGGTCCTGGAAGCAGACCAGGAGGGAGTTCCTTGCATGTAGCCCATTTGGGACCTGGTTTGGGATACATTTTTGATTAAAATGAAGTGATCTTTGTCAGAAGGTTGAATACCAAGGCAATGTTCACATGTTGGAATTTTCCACACGGAGATTCCACAGCAGCATAGTATTCAATGTGATTCTGCTGTGCACACATCTGGCGAGGACATTCCGATTTAGGTGTCTGCAGAAAGAATGAATGAACCTGTCCATTCTTTCTGCGGACTGCGCTTGGAATGCATAGTCGTCTATGAGACCACACATACCTGAAGATTTTCCGTGCGGACATACCAATGTGTGGATATGGCCTTAAAGGGGTACTCTGCCCCTAGACATCATATCCCCCATCCCAGCAGCAGGACCCCCACGATCTCCCTGCTGCACCTGGCGTTCGTTTAGTGTCGCGTGCTACGCCGGAGGCTCGTGACGTCACGGTCACGCCCTGCATCTGCCATCCCAGCTGCACCCCCTCATTGCAAATTTGCATTGGGGGCATGACTGTGATGTCACAAGCCTCCGCCCCACATTGCCAGTCATCCAGCACGAAGCGAAGTTAGTGCCATGCACTGGATGTATGGGGTGCCGCAGACGAGATCGTGGGGGTCCCCAGTGGCGGGACATCTGCGATCACGGCTGCGGCACCCCAGACATCCAGTGCATGGCACTAACTTCGCTTCGTGCTGGATGACTGGCAATGTGGGGTGGAGGCTTGTGACATCAGTCATGCCCCCAATGCAATGCATATCACTTGGATAGGGGATAAGATGTCTATGGGCAGAATACCCCTTTAAACAGACAAAGCAGGAGGAGTGTGAATAAGTGTGGTCCGTGTAGATATTGCACTTGCCCTGAAGAGCCAAATGCACAACACCTTGATGAGCTTGTAGAGGGTCAGCTTCCTTACAATCCACCTCCATCTCTGCATATTCAGGTCAGTACCAATATGCCAATGTACATGCAAAAAATAGGGATCAAGGCAACATGTTTCGAGTCCATACCGGCTCTTCCACAGGCATCTGCCTCACAAAGCACATTCCTGAGGAAGAATCCAGTACAGACTCGAAATGCATCGCATTAAACATGTTTTATGCCACTTAACTGTTGTGGTTTTCTTTGGGTGAAGCCCTTTCTGGCGATCTCTATTTTGTATGTATCTTTTGTCAGAAGAACTGCTGAGTATTTAGCTACAGGAAGAAATTGATGAATGTTTTTTTCTCTAATATGAATGTTAGTTATTTACTATCAGATTTTGACAAATTCCTCTGCATTCGCGTGACAAAAAAAAAAATTTATCTCCTTCTGCAATGGCAAAGAATTTGTAGTTTTCATTTCGTCTGAAAGTGGTTCGCCAGGTACTTCAGGTTGCGCAGACCTTCAAAGATAACAAAAGGTTCTACTCCTCGAAAGACAATGGTAGACCAATCCCTCCTGAGATTTTGTTGAAGGAATGTAGTTCATTATAGATAAATAGAAGAACGGAGCACTCCCCATCCGGGATTTGCTAGTAGTCCCTTTATTTCATGTCATACAGAACATCAAAGAACAGTACGGGCAGAGGGAGCGGAGGAAAGGAGCCTCCCCGTTCCCTCTGCCTGTACCGTTCTTTGATGTTTCGTGTGACATGAAATACATCAAATAAAGTGACTACTAGCAAATCTCAGAGGGTGAGTGCTCTGTTCTTCTATTTATCTAAATCTGCAAGGACTGTATGCTGTGCGTGCAGCACCACTAGATGATTTAAAGGGGTACTCTGCCCCGAGACATCTTATCCCCCTATTCAAAGGAGAGGGGATAAGATGTCTGATCGCAAGGGTCCTGCTGCTGGGTACCCCCACAATCTCTGCTGTGGCACCCCAGACATCCGGTGCATGGATGACTGGCGATGCGGAGGCTTGTGACGTCACGCCCCGCTTGTGACGTCACGACCATGACCCCTCAATGCAAGTCTATGGGAGGGGGCATGACAGCAATCACTCCCCATCCCATAGACTTCCATTGAGGGGGCGTGGCCGTGATGTCGCGAGCCTCCGGCGCTGCACCTGACTCTCTCTAAACGAAGGCCGAGTGTAGCAGGGAGATTGCTGGGGTCCCCAGTGATCAGACATCTGATCCCCCTATCCTTTGTATAGGGATTAAGATGTCTAGGGGCGGAGGACTGCTTTAATAATGGCAGCCATTCGCATGTAGGATCTCTGTAGTGTGAACAGTGGCCAGGTGTTTCTTCTCCCCTTTGACGGTTTAATGTAGTTCATTACCTGAGGTAGTTTTTTTTTGGAGCAGCTTTTTTGTAAGCCTTCTTCATAGGGGAATAAAGAGTCCACATCCGGTTTATTTATGGAGCATGCTTAGTTTTTGAAGAACTGTAGAAGTGTCAGGATAAGGAGATCCAAGATGGATCAACTAAGATGGTAGAATGTGAATACACTTTTTGCAGCTTAGTGCTTTGCCCTGATGAACTAGTGGGGACAATGTGTCCATCAATCTGAGATCTTTTAGGGTCTATTCACACATACATATTCTGTGCAGATTTGATGCGCAGGATTTTCTGCTGCAGATTTCAATGTAAACTGAATGAACACAGCTTGAAATCCTGCGCATCAAATCTGCGCAGAATACTGTACATGTGAATAGACCCTAAATCTGCGCAGAATACTGTACGTGTGAATAGACCCTAAATCTGCGCAGAATACTGTACGTGTATATAGACCCTTAATGTGTCTTTAAATCATAAGTGTTGTGCAGAGATGTTTAGTAAAGTTAGAATTGTACAACCTTTAAAATCCATTCTTAATAATTTCCACACATAGAATACTGTGTACAGTACTGGGCAGACCGCACATATAGAATACTGTGTACAGTACTGGTCAGACCACACATAGAATACTGTGTACAGTACTGGTCAGACCACACATAGAATACTGTGTACAGTACTGGGCACCAGTGTACAAGAAAGATGTAGTGGAGCTGGAGAGGGTTCAAAGATGGGCAACCAGGGTAATACGGGGAATGGGAGGACTACAGTACCCAGAAAGATTATCAGAATTTGTGTTATTTAGTTTAGAAAAAAGAAGGCTTGGGGGAGACATAATAACTATGTATAAATATATCAGGGGACCGTACAGAGATCTCTCCCATGATCTATTTATACCCAGGACTGTATCTATAACAAGGGGGCATCCTCTACGTCTAGAGGAAAGAGGGTTTCTACACCAGCACAGACAGGGGTTCTTTACTGTAAGAGCAGTGAGACTGGAATTCTCTCCCGGAGGAGGTGGTCATGGGGAACTCTGTAAAAGAGTTCAAAAGGGGTCTGGATGCATTTTTGGAGAATAAGAACATTGATGGTTATGTATACTAGATATCAAGGGACAGCATGTTGATCCAGGGATTTATTCTGATGTCATATTTGGAGTCTGGAAGGAATTTTTACCTCTAGTATGAGGGTTTTTTGCCTTCCCCTGGATCAACTCAGTAGAGACTTATTAGGGATAAAGGTTGAACTAGATGGACTCTGGTCTTTTTTTCAACCTTACGAACTATGTGACTATGTTAACAGGAACAGGAAAGGACCTTTTTTTATATAGACTTTATGCTGCCCTAGGCACTTTGTTCATGTTCTCTATTTTTGAGTCATACAAGCGCCAGTCACGCCTGCGTGTAATGGTTGAAACTGCACTAACATGCAAGAGTTTTAGGAGTTCACCGCACGGTTAACTTGCAAACTGCTAGTAGCTGAACATTACACTTACTTGAAACCATTTTTATGGATTTTTGCAATATTCTTTGGCAGGCTGTAATAGTAGATTTAACATGGCAGCCATGGAGGCCTTCATATGACCCCTGGATGCCTTGACCACAATCAGTATTCAATGATTATGTGACTGACAGCTGTTAGATGCCATGGTTGCTATTGATAGCAGCATCTGGAAAGTTAAACAGCCAGCTTGAAAGTAATTTCTGATGCCAGTCACTGATGGCGGGTGTCAGCTGCTCCTGGCAGCTAGCACCCATGAGTTATGGAGGGGGATCAGCTTCTGAGCCTGCTCCACCAGTTATGGAGGGGAATCAGCTTCTGAGCCTGCTCCACCAGTTATGGAGGGGGATCAGCTTCTGAGCCTGCTCCACCAGTTATGGAGGGGGATCAGCTTCTGAGCCTGCTCCACCAGTTATGGAGGGGGATCAGCTTCTGAGCCTTCTCCATAGTTCCCCACCTGACATATGCAGTACATGTACATCGTACATCAGAGAGGGGGTTAGGAGTGCACAAGGTACAGACTCCAGATGATTTGGTGTCCCAGCACCAAAGGTTGTCCTGTGGGCTGCAGATCTCCTCGGGCATGCCTGCAGCACAGGTGTTGGGCCCACTAAGTGACTGTCTGCTGTATTTCTATTGTTACAGCACTTTATAATTAGGTTTCTTGTGCACTGTAAAATGTTGTGTGTTTGTACCCTCTAAGTGTGAAGAGCAGTGTAAACCATGTGACCCTGCCTTCCCAATGGAAACACCTCAAATTCTGTAGTATATAGTGTAGTGGGGGAGCCTAGGAGTTCAGCTGTGTTCGGAGTACAGTGTGGTAAGTAAAGGTGTTAAGAGGTGTGTGTGTGTGTGTGTGTGTGTGTGTGTGTGTGTGTGTGTGTGGAAAAGCTCTGAGGGAAGTCAAAGAACAAATCTCTTCTCAATCCTATCCAGCCATTCTGCTGACCCTTTAGTCCTTGATAAAGCCACTGCTTGTGGTGAAACGTCGGGGAGGGTTTATGTGTGATCATTTTTAACTACAGTGTGCTCCCAGTTCAAATTGCCAGTCGGACTGCAGCCGAGGCAATGGAATCATACATTCAATACTAGCACGTGGCTACATGCAGTAGATATGTTATTGCAGCAATCAACTGGAGGCATATACACTGGAATTTTAAATGTATTGGCAATAAAAGTTTTATATTTTAGGTTTCACAATTAATTTAGTGGGTGGTAAATCTAGGGTTTTAGTGATCACTCAGTGATCAATTGTAAATAGCACTATCCTGGGACACCACACACAGGATATAAGTTGTTAGATCGCGGGGGTCCTGCCGCTGCTCCGGCACCCCGTCATTCGGCACATGGAGCGAACTCAGCTCTGTGCCCGATTACTGGCGATGCAAGCCACCACGCCACCTCCATTCACGTCTCTAGTAGCCATCACGCCCACTCCCATAGCCATGAATGGAGGGGGCGTGGCGTGACATCACAAACATGGAAGCTGCTGCTGGCCCAGAGATCGCAGGGGACCCCCATGATCTAACATCTTATCTGCTATCCTTTGTTGGAAACATCTTATCCTCTATCCAAAGGATCAGAGTACCTGTTAAGGAATTGACCATGTCACCAACCCCAGCAGGTCCTTGCACAGTAACAAGGATTGAGTGCAATAGTATTCAGTATACTTTAGTGACCTGTCGGCCTATGCATACAGATATCAGTACAGTGCTGCTACAGACTCGGAAGATTCTGAAATAGGTTTCCGAAGGTTTTGCTCTAATCTGATGTCAAATTCAGATTTGACTCTCCGGTCCAGAGAGTGTAAGGAGTTAAGTGGTAATGTACAGATTAACTACTTACCTCCTGACAGTAATTCAGTTTTATGGGAGTAGGT
Organism: Hyla sarda; assembly: GCF_029499605.1. Classification (NCBI taxonomy): domain Eukaryota; kingdom Metazoa; phylum Chordata; class Amphibia; order Anura; family Hylidae; genus Hyla; species Hyla sarda. The sequence continues at coordinate 24,172,909 of NC_079198.1, read as the reverse complement.
TTTATGTTACTCAATGTAGTGCACTAGGTTAATTGCATTACATATTTGGTGGAGTTAGTAGATATTTTGCATCCAGGCGACCAGCGGTGTAAAGATCATTCAGATCAGATTATGTAATCTATAAGGCCTCTCCAGTGATGACTCCAAATAGTTAGCCCCTCCCCCATCCTGGAGCCAGTGGGAGGAGGTTTGCTCCCATAAGCCAGTGGAGAATCAAGTGGTATATGATGCCGATATAAGACTTGAGCTGTGATGACGCTTGTAATAGCTGCCTCCTTGTTATTACAATGATTCACATACAATTGTGGACAATTGGAATCTGTTAGTACTTACCCTAGACAGGTATCTATTGTTGGGATTATGCCTTTAACATATTTCTATTGCTTTTAGATTTCTGGGCTGGACATTATGGGAGTGGGAAAGTAGGCTGGATGAAGGAGAAGCCTATGGTGCCTTTTGGATATTTAAGTGGCCTGATATGTGTTCTCAAGTGCTGTATTTTATTATGCTGCTTTTGCTTGTGATGGTTTGAAAACGGTCGGACATTGCTGCAACCATGCTGTTGATTTTATGAAATTTTGCAATAAAAGTTTTACCTTACCTGGTGCCTTGGACTTCGTCTTTCTTGATTGTGCTGCGATTAGGAGGAGGATCACGTCAAGGGATGCACAGACATTGGTGGGACAGTAGAGGATCTGCTACATATGAAACTTCGTTTTCTATTTTCTTACCACAGCAAATTGTTAGTCCATACAGCAAGTTATAGAAATAGTTATTTGTTAGATTGTAGCTATTAACTCAAAGTACTGTCTTCTATGGCAATCCAATAATTTATAGTCAATACACACTCTATGACCACTTTATTAGGTGCACCTTGATAGTACCAGAGGCATACTTTCTACAAGGAGCTGGAAACATTCCTCAGTGCTTTTGGTCCCTAAAAACATGTTGGCATCACACAATTGCTGCAGATGTGTTGGCTGCACATCCATGAGGCCATTGGAGTCCAGTGACCTCATTTTCATGTATGAGATGATGTGATGTGACATGGTGCATTATCCTGCTGGAAGTAGTGATCGGAAGACGCGTGCATTGTGGTCATAGAGATGGACATGGTCACCCACAATAGGCTCTCATTTTAAATGATATTCAGTTGGTACTAAGGGTCCCAAAGTATGCCAAGAAAATGGCATCTTGAACCAGTCTTCCTATGCTCCTCTGAACTCTGGCATCAACAAGGCATTTTCTTCCACACAACCAACTGCCGATCACTGGATATTTTCTCTTTCTTAAACAATTCTTGTTAACACTGTTAACCCTGGTTGTGCATCAAAATACCATTAGATTAGCAGGCTGAAATACTCTAGCTCATCTGGCACTAACAACCATGTCACGTTTAAGGACACTTAAATCCTTGACCATGTTTAGGGTGGTCTTTTGCTAAAAACCCATGCCATACAGTGGCAGCGGAAAAGACTGTGAAACTTGTGACAGAGGTGTCCAAGACAGTATGTGGTCAAGAGGTACGTCATTACCAAATTCTATCTTCTCTCTTATCCAGACAGGCCTTGCCCAAATTTGACAATAAGGGTCAATTTGTTACCATTTTCCCTCTTTAAGATGACTCCGATTGGGTCACACAAACTCTACATATGGTTGGTTGGGTACTGCTTAGGAGGAGCCTGAAATGCAGCCATCTCCATGTGGGGGGCTATGGGTGGGTTCACTGTATAAATTACTTCATCAAGTGGGCGCGGAGCTGCCTAAGGACGATTTTCCACACCACTCAAGGCACATTTCCCATGTAAAACATGAAGCTTGTGGTGGAGACAGAAGATATTGTCCGATCGGAACAAAATTTTGCATGTGAGTTGCCCTTATGGGTGGTCAATTTGCCCGGTGGTTAAGAATATAGAAAACGAACACTTATTCATAGAAGGTGCAGCATTTCAGTATCTAGCTTATGGACTGACACACACTAATTTAATTTATAGGGGATAAGATGTCTGATCGCGGGGGTCCCGCCACTGGGGACCCCCGAAATCTGTCATTCCGCCCCCACCTTTTGTGAGCTCCGACCCTGTAGTCGTTACGCTTCACACTCTGAGCCTCCAGCGCTGTGGAGTGCTCACAAGTCGGGTGCGGAATGACAGATTGCGGGGGTCCCCAGCAGCGGGACCCCTGCGATTAGACATGTTATCCCTATCCTTTCGATAGGCATAAGATGTATTAGGGCTGAAGTGCCCCCTTTAAAGCAGGCCTGTCATTAGGGTTTCATGGTATAAAGTATGGGCATGGCTGAGCTTTGACCCTAAACATGGAAATACCTTTCTTTCCAGCAGTGCTGAAGTATCCCTCTATATCCACTAGGCATTTCTTATGGCCACTAGACAGGATATATATGGAAAGAAATGTATGGAAATATATGGAAAGAGATGGCGCCTTGATGGTGCCTTTACCTTTGCTAAAAAGCGCGTTAGATAGGCAGAGCTATTATGAAATGAAATGCCTGCTCACCTTGTCAAGTTGTGCTAGCGAGCAGGCACAACTCTGGACAGCCCTTTGCGGGGGGGGGATTGGGGGGGGGGGGTGGGAGTGTGGCGGGAATCCCGATGCCACTGGAGGTCTCCTCTGCTACTGGATCTTCTCCGCTGGCCGTGGATGTTCTGCAGGAGCAGGTTACTGCTGGTACCGTTAGCTGGAAAAGCGGTGCTGCGGGAGGAGGTGCTTTGGTCCTCCGATGTTAATCGCAGGATGCGGGCAGAGGTATCCAGATGCGGGGCAGATGTCGGGAGATCCCTGTGCCCCTCAGCCCTTAGGATTAGCCGAGCTTGGATGGTGGTAGGGGTGTAGTGTGCAGGGGTTGGTGGAGGACCACTTTAATTGACCAGGAGCAGCTGGATGTCGGAACCGCTGGAGAGCGGTAAAATACAATGGAAGGAGTGCGGGGTGTCTCTGGCAGGAGGCTTCCCCAAAAATGCAGACAGTGCTGGAGCGCTTCACTGGTACTGGTGAAATAGAACTGCAGACTGCAGTATTAAAATCCAATAGGTATTTATTAGCTATGATAAAGGTAACAGAAAACAAAAATCAGGGGGGGGGATAGCAATCTTGTACAGACTACGCGTTTCGAAAGGTATCCCTTTCTTCCTCAGGTCTGTAGTATGGTGTGATTAGTGTCCTTGTATACAGCGCTGCTTTATTCCAAATGGGCCTGTTCAGGTCTATGGTAGTTGTTCTTGGTCTGACTGTGTAGCTGAACAGCTTAGAGGCCGGCAGCAACCGGCATGGGAGACCGACTGTTGAACAAATGAAGTGGTTAAAAATTAAACTTTAGCTGTTTATGTAGGGTCAATGGGTTATGGGGTTTGTGGTTGAAAAGGATACATAATTTAAATGTTAATCCAATTGAGATTGACAGGGTGAGTAAAAACTGATAGATTTTGTGATTTACAAATTGTTACAATTCCTAGGCAGTTCTTCAGGCATAGAGTAGTCTTATAAATACTGTGTTTTGTCAGTAGATGGTGGTACAGATCCCTCAAACATATTGGTAGGAGAAATGGTTATTCTGGTTTGTGGATAATTATTGTTTTTTTTTTTTTAGAAGCATTGGGTTTGTGTTTATTTTATTGTTAGTTTGGTGGTGTTCCCTTTTTGTATTTTTGGGTTTGGGATTCAATTACTGGGCAGTTTTAGTTCTGTTTAGGTTATTAGTTCTGTTGCATCATTAAGACCATGGGGCTGTAATGTACCGAGTCGGTAGATCCAGTACATCTCTCTTTTCTTCAGGGAGGTGAATCTGTCATTCTGGTGCAACGGGATGTAGTCTATAGGACAGATTCTTATTGGGTTAGGTAAGTCCGGATGTTTTTAGGAGCAGTGTCTTGCTACACTATGTAATGTAAATTTCCGTTTGATGTTATTTCTGTGGTTATTGAGTCTGGTGTGCAGTTCCTGGGTGGTTCTTCCGATATACTGTTTGTTTCAGATACTGGTGATGAGATAGATGACCTAGCTGGATTTGCAGTTAAGGTGAAATTTGATGTTAAAAGTTTCCTCCGTTTTTTAGTTGGAAAAAGTTGTTTTTCCATGGTCAATGGGGTGCAGCATAGGCATCTTTTGGTTCTACAGCGGAATGCCCCTTTTGGTTTGGAATTGGAATCAGTGCTCTGATGTTTGATGTGACGTCGAAGTCTACTTGGGGCTATGAGATTTCGGATGGTGGGTGCTCGCCGGAAGGTGAGTCCTGGTTTGTTTGGTAGGGTGCTTTTCAAGATGGGGACACTTAGGAGTATATGCCAATGTTTGTTCAGAATGGACCTGTTGTTATTGTGTGAATAGTTGTAAGTAGTTATGAAGTTTAGTTTGCTCCTTTCTTCTGGATTTTCTTGGTGCTTTTTTGGTAGAAGGCATTCATCTTGGGTTAGTATTTTTGTTTTGTTGTACGCTTCATTTAGTATTTCTTTTGGGTATCCTTTCGCTAAAAAACTGTTTTGCGGAGTTTTAGCCCGGGATCTGAAGGTGCTGTTGGATGTGCAGTTTTTTCTAATGCGCCTGTACTGATTGAATGGTATGTTTAAGTTTCCATTTTTTAAAATGTCCACTATCAAATGAGAGGTAACTGTTTGAGTCGACCTTTTTGAAATGAGTAGATGTAATGATGTTGGATTCCTCGTGGGATATCTGGAGATCTAGGAAGTTGATTTTATCGGAGGATGTGTTTTGTGGTCAGCCTGATGCCCCTGTTGTTATCATTGATATGACTGAGGAGTTCTTGAATTGAATGGGTGGGTCCGTTCCACAGGAGAAATAAATCATCTATGTAGCGGCGGTAAATTATTGCATGTTGTCTGAAAAGTGGATGGGAGGTGATGAAGGAAGTCTCAAACGCTCCAATTACCAGATTTGCGTACAACTGTGCCACCCGCATCCCCATAGCGGTGCCCCGCGTCTGGTGGTAGGTGGCACCATCGTATGTGAAGTAGTTGTGGTTCAAGATGATATTCAGGCATTCCAGCAGAAATGAACATTGTTCCGGTGGAATTTCAGGGTCACCTTCCAGTATTGATTTTATGCAGGCCAGTCCGATGTTGTGCCTGATATTAGAATATAGGGCTGTGACGTCCATTGTGATGAAGACAAGATTATTGTGCCAGGGTATGGGTCGTAATAGTTTAATGAGGTCATCAGAGCTTTTGAGGTAGCTCGGGAGTGATTGTACATATTCTTGCAGGATGAGATCTAAATAGTGGGAGATGTGTGAAGTGTGGCTCTTTATGCCCGAGATGATCTGTCAGTTTTTACTCACCCTGTCAATCTCAATTGGATTAACATTTAACTATGTATCCTTTTCAACCACAAACCCCATAACCCATTGACCCTACATAAACAGCTAAAGTAAAATTTTTAACCACTTCATTTGTTCAACAGTCAGTGTCCCATATTGGTTGCTGCCGGCCTCTAAGCTGTTAAGCTACACAGTCAGACCAAGAACAACTACCATAGAGCTGAACAGGCCCATTTGGAATAAAGCAGTGCTTCCATACTAACTAAAGATAAACCCTTACTAAAAAATAAAAAAAAAGCTCAGAGGAGGTCAGAGAGGCTGACGCCATGACCTCCCTTCCTGCCAAATTTTGAAATAGTAATTGTTACGCCTAGCGCTCCGGGTCCCCGCTCCTCCCCGGAGCGCTCACGGCGTCTTTCTCCCCGCAGCGCCCCGGTCGGTCCCGCTGACCGGGAGCGCTGCACTGTCATGGCCGTCGGGGATGCGATTCGCACAGCGGGACGCGCCCGCTCGCGAATCGCATCCCAGGTCACTTACCCGTCCCGGTCCCCTGCTGTCTTGTGCTGGCGCGCGCGGCTCCGCTCTCTAGGGCGCGCGCGCGCCAGCTCTCTGAGACTTAAAGGGCCAGTGCACCAATGATTGGTGCCTGGCCCAATTAGCTTAATTGGCTCCCACCTGCTCCCAGACTATATCTGCTCACTGCCCCTGCACTCCCTGGCCGGATCTTGTTGCCTTAGTGCCTAGTGAAAGCGGTTACTGTGTTTATCCATACTGTGTACTTGACCTCCTGCTTGCCATATTGACTACGATTCTTGCTGCCTGCCCCGACCTTCTGCTAGTCCGACCTTGCTCTTGTCTACTCCCTTGTACCGCGCCTATCATCAGCAGTCAGAGAGGTTGAGCCGTTGCTAGTGGATACGACCTGGTTGCTACCGCCGCTGCAAGACCATCCCGCTTTGCGGCGGGCTCTGGTGAAAACCAGTAGTAACTTAGAACCGGTCCACTAGCACGGTCCACGCCAATCCCTCTCTGGCACAGAGGATCCACCTCCTGCCAGCCGAATCGTGACAGTAATGCACTTGCACTGTATATAAGGACACTAATCACACCATACTACAGACCTGAGGAAGAAAGGGATACCTTTCGAAACGCATAGTCCGTACAAGATTGCTATCCCCCCCTGTTTTTTGTTTTGTTACCTTTATCATAGCTAATAAATAGCTATTGGATTTTAATACTGCAGTCTTCAGTTCTATTTCACCAGTACCAGTGAAGCGCTCCAGCATTTTTGGGGAAGCCTCCTGCCAGAGACACCCCGCACTCCTTCCATTATGGCCACCCCGCACTCCTTCCATTATGGCCACCTTGCAGGGCTCTAGCATGGGAGACACCCAATGGGCTTCAAAGCCTAATTTGCATATCTTTATATATATAGAGGGACATCTCTGCCCTGGATGAGACTTATTATTAGGTAATTATCTGAGCATTTAGGGTCAAAATCCCTTTACAGCCATGGATTTACTTTTGCATCCAAAAACCTTAACTCCACGTGAAAATTCTGTAGTATAAGCAGGCCCTTAAGAATTGACATGTTCCTTCTTAAAGCAGAAAAAAATCCTTGTCAGGACCTTACATTGACATCAATTGAGCTTTGTGTCCACATGCAAGTTCTGTTGGAATCTGCCTCAAACTACTTAGGGCCCGTGCACATTACAAAATTTCTGTAGCAGCCTCCTTTTTGTCTTCAATAGGATTCTGCTGCACTCTGCACACTACAGAATTCCTGCTGTGGAAATTCCAATTCCGGAACATGTTCGTTCATTCTTTCAGCAAAGTTCTGCTCGGCACTGCATTTCCACCAATGGGGAATATGCATGTCCAATTCATTTAGCGCTGTGTCTGCTGTGGGCAGAAACTGCATAGTGTGCATAGGCCCTGAGTGTGCACTGATTTCTACTTGGTCAAATGGAGGATTTAGCTAAAATTTTGTGAGGAAATTTTCCTCTTCATTTCTTCCGTGTAAACAAATTGCAGATCCACAAAGGAAATTCAGTTAAGAATTTCTTTGCTGAATTTCCTCATTGTCCCTGATTTACTGAGTGTTGTGTAGTTTTCTTTGTGGGTTTTAATCCCCTACAATTCCCTACACATCCCTTTCGGTGGCCACGTCAACTTTCCCTGGTGGTTACGCACCTTTTTAGGGTTGTCTCAGAAGATGGAGAGTTTTAGTCAGTTTTTTTTTTTTTATTCTTGCGTAGAAAGAATTTCTGGCTCACAACCCGACAAAACTTGTGGGGTGTACAATAGTAAATCAGCGCCCTTGTATCTAAGCATTAAGGGCCCATACAAGGGACAGACATGCACCACCCCCATTGAAGGCAAAGCAGTCCACATGGAATTTTGCTGAAAAGAATGAATATGTTCATAGCAACCAATCACATTGCTTCATTCATTCAAAAAACATGTTCATTCTTTTGGCAGAGTTGGGCTGATGTCAGATCTTTCGCATGCGCTGTGGAACTGTCACATGACTTCACGTGACTGCTGAGGGGTGGCTCAGGTTTGGTGGCCAGGAGACAGTAGTGGTTCAGGCGACACGGATATATATTTCAGCAGTGGCAGTAGTATATGGGCAAAGTGGTGTCACTTTCCCTTTTAATCAAGGAGACTTTTCTTGTAGATTCTGCAAAAAGAATTGACCTGTTCATTACATGGCCGAAATTCCATAAATGTTCTTGTGCAGAGACCGGATAAGTGGTAATAATGGTGCTGCTGGTATAACAGGAGATTTAACATATGTCTATTGTCTGTTTAATTTTAACAGATATTCTGCAGCCACACTTTTTGTAATACTTTGACATTACCGCTCATTCAATAATGTTTCTGCTGGGGAGATACACTTGTGGCATGTCTGGAGCTTGTGGAGCTTTGGCCATGGTCGTCACTAGGCTTGAGGACTGAACATAGTACAGGGGTCACAGAGGTCCAACCGCCGCAATGAGACCCTTATCCCCTATCCTCAGTATAGGAGCCAAGTTTGAAATACCCCTTTAATTCCTTAGATGACTAGATCTAAATGGGCATTTAAACTTTTGGTAATGGTAAACAAGTTACCCTTTTTATGAAGAAAAAATGGGCAACTGCACCACTCTTCCTCTACACAGGTTTTGATCTCCTCCAATATGTCATTTTTATGATACAGTGTACTACAAACTTACAAAATTGTGGATTTTTGGGGGGTTTTGCTATAGATTTTTTGTTGTTGTTGTTAAATTGAGTGATTTCCCACTCCCTTTCTATAAGCAAGGTCAGGAGTTGACCCTGCGTCATAGCGGGGTGATCCTGATCAGCCACAGAGACCCGCGGCGTCTAAAATGAAAAACCAAAAAACTGTCCCGGCAGCTCAGCGGAGCTGATTGGGACCAATGCGGTAAATCGGTGGTGCCCTGGTCAGCTTAGAGGATGGAGGGAGGGCCCTTATCTGCCTCCTTGCTGTCCCATTGTTGCTAGGTTGCTCAAGGATGCCTCAGCGGTCTGGAGCAGTAAAGTACCGATAACACTGATCTATGCTATGGCACCGCATTAAACAGTGTATGCAATCCAGGGACTTTGGGGACTATAAAATGGCGTAAAGTAAAAAAAAAAAAAAAGTTTGTAAATGTCAATTAACCCCTTCCCTAATAAAAGGTTGAATCACCCCCCTTTTCCCATTAAAAAAATGCAAACAAAAAGAAACAAACATGTGGTATTGCCATGTGCGTAAATATCCGAACTATAGAAATATGATAATTAAACCACGCGGTCAATGACGTTTACAAAAAAAAAAAAAATAGCAAAGTTCAAAATTGTGTATTTTTGGTCACTTTGTATACCCTAAAAAAAATGTATAAACGATCAAAATGTCCCACCAAAACAAAAATGGTACTGATAAAAACTACAGATGATGGCACAAAAAATTAGCCCTTATATAGCCCTGTATATGGGGGAAAAAAAAGTTATAGGGGTCAAAAGAGGACATTTTTAAACATACTAATTTTGGTGCAAAAAGTTATAATTTTTTAACAGAAGTAAAACAAAATCAAACCTATATACAGTAAGTTGGGTATCAATTTAAAGGGGTTATCCAGGAAAAAACTTTTGTTATATATCAACTGGCTCCGGAAAGTTAAACAGATTTGTAAATTAATTCTATAAAAAAAATCTTAATACTTTCAGTACTTATGAGCTGCTGAAGTTGAGTTGCTGTTTTCTGTCTAAGTGCTCTCTGATGACACCTGTCTCGGGAACCGCCCCTTTTAGAAGCAAATCCCCATAGCAAACCTATTCTACTCTGTGCAGTTCCCAAGACAAGCAGAGATGTCAGCAGAGAGCACTATTGCCAGACAGAAAACAACTCAACTTCAGCAGCTGATAATTATTGAAAGGATTAAGATTTTTTAATAGAAGTAATTTACAAATCTGTTTAACTTTCTGGAGCCAGTTGATATAAAAAAAAAGATTTTTTCCTGGAATACCCCTTCAAGCGTATTGACCCACAGAATAAAGATAAGGTGTCATTTTTAACAAAAAGTGTACTGCGTAGAATCAGAAGCCCCCAAAAGTTACGAAATTCCATTTTTTTTCAACTTTGCCCCACAAATATCTTTTTTTTCTGCTTCGTCATAGGTTTTGTGATGAAATGATTGTCATTTACAATAACAATTGGTGCAAAAAAAAACAAGCCCTCATATGGGTCTGTAGGTGGAAAATTGAAAGGGTTATGATTTTTAGAAGGTGAGGAGGAAAAATCAAAAGTGCAAAGATAAAAAAAAAACTGTGGCCCTCAAGGGGTTAAAAAGTACCATTGGTACCACATAAAACAAGCCTTTTTATCACCCTGTAGATAGGAAATTGAAAACTTCATGGATTTTAAAAGGCAAATAGGAAAAAATGTAAATGCAAACATTTTAATTTGCTGTTTCATTAAAGGGGTACTCTGCCCCAGACATCTTATAGCCTATCCAAAGGAGGTCCCGTCGCATCTTATCCTTTGAATATGGGATAAGATGTCTAGGGGCGGAGTACCCCTTTTAAGGGGTTAAAATTGTGGCAACATTTTTGCACAATCTCACTTTAGTCTGGACCTAGATCTACAGTGTTTAGTTCTTTATAAAGCCCGTTTTTGATCAATTTGGGAAGGCACACATGATGTACACCCAGGGGGTAAAATAACTGATGAATGATGAATTCCCTCCAATTGTCTTTCTGAAATGGTAAAAGATCACCACCTAGTGGATAGAGTTAAATTGTTAAACAGACAAAACAAAAAACTTTTTGGATATATTAAAGAAATACTGCAGGATTCTTCTCTACTCTTACGTTGTGCAGAATAGGATATTTAACCCTTTCTTGACATTGGAAGTACATGGCATGGTTTACTTTTTTTAATGTTTTTTTTATGGGAAATATGGAAGGGGTTACTTTATTAGGGGTAGGCTGTGTACATTTTCCTTCTTGTACTTTATTAGTCCCCCTAGGAGACATTTATAAGCCATGAATAGATAGCTTATACAGATCAATGAAGGCTATACGTCCTGCATTGATCAGTGAGATCTGTGCTCTATTGATAGTCTGGGGGCAGCCATGGAAGGCCAGGTTAGGCCTCTGGCTGTTGTGACAACCGATTGCCACAGCCCCAGTCCCCCTGCCCCAAGCCACTGCACCACCAACATCCATTTAAATGTCCCTTTTAGACACCCCTCCCTTTAGTTGATAGCAGGGACCCCTTTCTACTGCAATCAGCCAGCGCCTGCGGCGTACAACAGGATTCCGATCCAAAGCTGTGAACACCCTTATAGTAGTTGGCCCCTCACAATGCCCCCATACTGTAGGCTCCACCAGTGGGAAACTACTGTTGATTTTGTTTGTTTTCTCTATAATTTAAGAAAAGATTTGCTTCATCACTGAACAGCCCAAAAGATGGAAAACACGGGGTTGTCTAAAGTTACTGTTTCACCCATTCTGAAAATGGACCTGCTTCTCAAATATTGGCAAGAAGTTTGACAACTGCACTTGTCTGGCCTGTTTGGGTGATATTTGTTGAAATCCTATGCATTGAAACTTATATTTCATTCGCTGGAAAGGAGGATAATCTCAATGTTCTTCTTGTAATAACACCATCATTCACATGGTCTGTACAGAATTCTGTGCATCCGTGGAATCTACATTATGGGTAGGGTCACACGTAACAGATCTGCAGCGTATTTTTTCACTGTGGATCTGCCGATGACCGACCCTGGAGTGAGCCCCCTGCCTGTGCCTGTGTGTCCACTTGTACCAGGAATCCGCTGCTACGAGCAAACACATGGATCTGCGTGTGATGTCCCAGTACAGGACATGGTCCTACACTACACGTAGGCCCTATCAGGTTGAGTCCCTCAGTGACCTGGGGGCTCTCCTGCATTGTCTTCCCTGCTGTTTCTATAATGTTCTTTATCCTACCTTATGTGTGATCAGTGTCCTAATGTCACTGGGCCAGAGAGCACCAGCTTAACCTATGACCCGCAGCTTGACCAAAGGGCCTTAGTCCAGGCCCCCACTATATAAAGGGGCGGCCATTACAATTCGCTCTCTTCTCTGATCTCTTACCACCTGCTACTGAGCACAGCAACCACCAGAGATCTCAGTGCTAGTGACCAGCATCTGGAAGACCACAAAGCTACAGTCATTCCAGTAAGTCAAAGGTCTGTCTGCTGTCACTACCCATAGTAAAGTCCAGCCTATAGTCAAGCCTGAAGCCGAATCTCTAAAGTCTATTACAAGTCTAATTGGTCCCAGCAAGCTGCAAGGTCCTTCTGGGTTTCTGGCCACCTCTCTGGTAATCTGGCCTAGCTGTGAAAATAATTCAATCTGTCTGAACTCAGTAAATCCTCCGTTAAACCATAACTGGTTGTGGACTCTCTTTCCTTAACTAGCCATTGGAATAGCGGAGATATCATTTGTGTGGTTCCAGTACCAAAAACCACTCTGGCGTCAAGAACACAAGGGGTTAACAACATCCTGCTCCAGGGGTTAATACCATCTGGCCCCACGACCTACACCGCTACACCCGTGGTCCTGCCATACAACGTGGGTCACCACATGTGTGACTGTGTACTAAACTGCACGCGCATGCACAGTTTATTCACAGACATCATAACTGCTCCTCTGCTCCCTGAGCTAGGCAGAGAGGCCGCGATGTCTGAGAGTAAACTGCGCATGCAGTTTACTACAGTCGCGCAGATCCATGTGTTTGCTCGTAGCAGCGGATTCCTGTTACAAGCAGACACACAGGCACAGGCAGGGGTTCACTTTAGGGTCGGTCGTCGACGGTTCTGCAGCGTAAAACATGCGGCGGATCTGTTATGTGTGACCCTACCCTAAGGGTTTATTCAAACGTACAGTATCCTGTGCATATTTGATACACAGAATTTGAAGCTGCAGATTTGATGTGTTCAGTCATTTAGTTTATATTGAACTGTGCAGCACAAAATCTGCAGCTTCAAATCCTGCACATCAGATATGTGCCGGATGCTGTACTTGTGAATACACCCTAAGGAGAGGGTCACAAATGCAATTATTTGCTGTATATTTTCCTACCCATTGAAGTCAATGCTAAATACAGCATGTGTGACCCAAAGAATAATGCTTACTTCTTTTTGGTACATTTAGTAACTTTTCTGGCTTTGTGCCATTGACTTCCAGGTTATGTTCACCTGCCTTCACTGTATGTTCTCAAAAATCCATTTTATAATGATATGTCATTTCTGAATATTGAGAGGTTTTCATTCCCCCAAGACAGGGCAGTGTTTACTAGGCAACCATTGGCCTTTGCCTAGAGAGGCAATGTTTAGAGGGCAGCACTTAAGTGACTAAAATAATGATAAACGCATTCCATGTAGCGGCTGCTGCTGCCCTACTGTGGCCTAGAGCTAGGCCAAGAGCAGCAGCGATGTTTGTGAGTACACTGCGCATGCACACAGCGACTCGCGGATCACTCTGTGTGTCTGCTCGTAGTGGCGGATAGCTGCTACTAGCAGACAAAGCAGGTCACACGGGCAAAGCAGAAGATTCACTCTAGGGATGGTCAGTAGTGTGGTGGCCCAGTACAGGAGTTGCACCTCTGTACCCTTGCTGCCCTGTAAGGAAGCCCTGGGTCCCCCTGCACCTGTTCCTTTGTATATCTGCTTCTATGCTTGTTATACAGGGTGGGCCATTTATATGGATACACCTTAATAAAATGGGAATGGTTGATGATATTAACTTCCTGTTTGTGGCACATTAGTATATGTGAGGGGGAAACTTTTCAAGATGGGTGGTGACCATGGCGGCCATTTTGAAGTCGGCCATTTTGAATCCAACTTTTGTTTTTTCAATAGGAAGAGGGTCATGTGACACATCAAACTTATTGGGAATTTCACAAGAAAAACAATGATGTGCTTGGTTTTAACATAACTTTATTCTTTCATGAGTTATTTACAAGTTTCTGACCACTTATAAAATGTGTTCAATGTGCTGCCCATTGTGTTGGATTGTCAATGCCACCCTCTTCTCCCACTCTTCACACACTGATAGCAACACTGCAGGAGAAATGCTAGCACAGGCTTCCAGTATCCGTATACACTGCTATATACTACTATATACACCGCAGGAGAAATGCTAGCACAGGCTTCCAGTATTCGTAGTTTCAGGTGCTGCAGAATGTGCAAAACAAAAATTGGAACAGGACCCTCAGTTTACGCAGAAGATTTTGTTCAGTGATGAGGAAACTTTTATGTGAACAAACAAAACCACCGCTATTGGTCTGACACTAACCCACATTGGATAGATCCCTCCAAGACTGTTGGAACACAAAAAATGATGGTATGGTGTGGTATATGGGGTACAAAGATAGGGGGGCTATTCTTCATCAATGGAAACCTCAAGGCCACTGGATATGCTAAATTGCTACATGATGATGTGTTTCCCTCTTTATGCACTGATGCTGGTACGTTCCCTGAGTTTTTCCAGCAAGATGGTGACCACCACATTATGGGTGTCAGGTCCGAGCATTCCTAGATGAACAGTTTCCTGGAAAGTGGATTGGTCGTCATGGGCCAGTTGAATGGCCCCCAAGGTCTCTCGATCTGACCCCCTTAGACTTTTATCTTTGGGGTCATCTGAAAGCAATTGTCTATGCTATGAAGATACGAGATGTGCAGCACCTGAAACTACGGATACTGGAAGCCTGTGCTAGCATTTCTCCTGCGGTGCATATAGTAGTATATATCAGTGTATACAGATACTGGAAGCCTGTGCTCGCATTTCTCCTGCGGTGTATATAGTAGTATATAGCAGTGTATACGGATACTGGAAGCCTGTGCTAGCATTTCTCCTGCGGTGTATATAGTAGTGTATATAGCAGTGTATACGGATACTGGAAGCCTGTGCTAGCATTTCTCCTGCGGTGTATATAGTAGTATATAGCAGTGTATACGGATACTGGAAGCCTGTGCTAGCATTTCTCCTGTGGTGTATATAGTAGTATACAGCAGTGTATACGGATCCTGGAAGCCTGTGCTAGCATTTCTCCTGCGGTATTGCTATCAGTGTGTGAAGAGTGGGAGAAGAGGGTTGAATTGACAATCCAACACAATGGGCAGCACATTGAACACATTTTATAAGTGGTCAGAAACATGTAAATAACTCATGAAAGAATAAAGTTACATTAAAACCAAGCGCATCATTGTTTTTCTTGTGAAATTCCCAATAAGTTTGATGTGTCACATGACCCTCTTCCTATTGAAAAAACTAAAGTTGGATTCAAAATTGCTGACTTCAAAATGGCCGCCATGGTCACCACCCATCTTGAAAAGTTTCCCCCCTCACATATACTAATGTACCAACCATTCCCATTTTATTAAGGTGTATCCATGTAAATGGCCCACCCTGTATAGAGTATTGTATGTAAAATGTGTTCTACCTTTAAAGGATGTTGTCATGTGATTGTAACCCAGTGAGGTACCAGTGACCATGTGCCCTAAGGGTGACCTATGGGACCCCTCCTAGTCTCCCCCATATAAGCCCTGGGTGGAGTTAGTTCTCTCTCTTATGCTCTTCTCTACTGATTGCAGCAAGGTGAAGTCCTAGGTGTGTGTCTGGAGTCCTAAAGAGGATCCTTAAGTCCAGTACCCCACAGGTCAGGTCAAAGCCTGGTAAGCTACAGAAGGGGTGAAGTCAGTCATAGTCTGCCATTGTCAAGTCAGTCAGTCAATCTGTCTTTAGTCAGTGTGGCTCTGCAGCAAATTCTCAGTCCACCGTAAGTCCTAGCAAGCCCTATGGTCTCTGAAGTCCCTGGTCACCTCTGTGGACCTAGCCAAGCTGTATAGACTGTTACATATGTCTGACTCAGTAAAGCTACCATTGTTCCGTAACTCTGCGTCGGCGTCATTATTTGCCCCCGTGCCTAGCCCAGGATCCAGCGGTATTCCTTCGGGTGGTGTAGTGGATAAACCATGCCCTGGCGTCACAAACACAATGGGTTAATGCCATCTACCCCTAGGGTAATTCCATCTGCCCTCATCTTAAAGGGGTACTTCAGCCCTAAGACATCTTATCCCCTATCCAAAGGATAGGGGAAAAGATGTCTGATCGTGGGGGTCCCTCTGCTGAGGACCCCCACAATATCTCATTCCGCACCCACCTTTGTGAGCTCTCGGCAGCGCTGGAGGCTCCGAGTGTGAAGCGTTACGACCACGGGGCAGGAGTATCGTGACATCACGACTCCCCCCCCACCCCCCCTCAATGCAAGTCTATGGGAGGGGGTGCTACGTTTGACCCTACCCTGAGGCTATGTTCACATGGAAAATTTCTGTGCGAACATTCCACAGACAGATGAGCGCTGACATAGATCATGCCTGCACTAGGACTACCAGGAAATGTGTCGTCTCATAGACGGCAGTGCATTTCCGAGCAGAATCTACAAAAACTTACAGGTTTAATGTTTGTAGGGACTCCGGAATCAGGAAATCAATGGGAAATAGCCTCATGGGGTGTATTCAATCCAATTGTCTGCGACAGCACAAGCGGTAAATATTGCCCTAACTCCAGGGTAAGGCTGGGTTCACACTACGTTTTGTCCAATACGGGACCGCATACGGCAGGGGGAGCTGAAAACTTGCGCTCCTGTATGCCTTCGTATGCGGTCCCGTATGTAATTCATTTCAATGAGCCGGCCGGAGTGAAGTGCTGACTCCGGTCGGCTCATTTTTGCCCCGTATGCGGTTTTCCATCGGACCTAAAATCGTAGTCGACCATGATTTCAGGTGCGGTGGGAAAACCGCATACGGGGAAAAAATCAGCCGACCGGAGTCGGCGTTTCACTCGTGTCAGCTCGTTGAAATTAATTGCATACGGGACCGCATACGAAGGCATACAGGAGCGCAAGTTTTCAGCTCCCCCTGCCGTATGCGGTCCCGTATGGGACAAAACGTAGTGTGAACCTGAGGTTAAAAAAAAAAATCTGCTTATACATGATGAGGATTTTGAGGACATGAAAGTTATTTCCATACTTTGCTGAAATGGTCATTATGAAAATATTCTGCCTTACAATCAGAGTCTAAAAAACAGTCCTTTTTTTTACAGTTGAGGGTTTGTTACAATGTATCATTCTATGTAATCAATCTTCTGTTTGCTAAATCTATTTAAAATGTATCTCTCTCTGTCTGGAATCATACCCAGGGCCCAAGCTCTCTGTTAAACAGGGAGGGTCTAGCTGCCTGCCAAGGACCAGTGAGTGTCCCTGTGTGCATCTGCTGGAAGATGCTTGAGAACGGTATAACGGAAGGACGGAACTGTATTTTTTCCTGTTTTAATGGTGTGCAGCAAAGTGACTGGATTTGTAGGGTGGGGGTGCTATTGGTTGTAATGTTGGTATGTGCTGGGGGGGATGGTCTTGTGGTGGTGTGCTCAGGGGTTCGGTGCTATTGGTGGTAATGTTGGTGTGAGTGCTTCAGGGGTGGTCTTATGGTGGTAGTGTACTCAGGGGTGGAGGATTGGGGCTGATAATGATTGTGTGTGCCATGGGGGGGAGGTAGCTCAGTGGAAAATGTTTACAGCCCACTTACATATACATTTCTAATGAAGTGAGTGTGCATGTCGCCAAGCATGTGCACTCAACTGCTGGAAGAGCAGGTTTCCGGTTCACACTGCTAGATAGATGCTGTATTGTTTCCTGCCTCCTGTTATGGATAGGTGCAACACAGTGCCTGGATTTGGGGGGTATTGATACTTTTGGTGGTGATTTTGGTTTGTGATCGAGGGGTGGTCTTATGGTAGTGGTGTACTCAGGGGGGTTGGGAGCTATTGGTGAGGATCTTGGTGTGTGCTAGAGGGTGGTCTTATGGTAGCGGTGTTCTCAGGGGTGAGTGGGTCCTATTGTTGGTGATGTTGGTGTGTGCTTGAGGGAGGGGTGTGTGCTTGGGGCTGATGGTGGTGGTGTGTGCTCCGGTGGGGGAAGGGGGATACTCAGTGAAGGAGTGTGGCCCACACACGTATCAAAAACCTGTGTAGAAGAAAAATAGTGCAGTTGCCCATAGCAACCAATCATATTGCTGCTTTCATTTTTCAGAGGCCTTTTTAAATATGAAAGTGATCTGATTGGTTGCTAAGGGCAACTGCATCACTCTTTCTCTACACAAGTTTTGATAAATTTCCCCCTATACATTTTTGATGAAGTGGCAAACTGCAGAAATAACATGGACACCCCAGCTCTATATTATTTATAGTCCAGATGTTGACAAGGCTGAGGAGTTGAAATGCAATGGCCAAGATTTATCAATCTGGTGTTGCCCATAACAACCAGTCACAGCTCAGCTTTCATATTTCAACGAGCTCTGGTAAAGTGAAAGCTGAGCTGTGATTGGTTGTTTGGGGGAAAACCCAGACTTTTTTTTTTGTCTCGGATAAATCTGGGCCTTCATGTATGAAAGTGAAGAGCTTTTTATTATAGTGAAATTAAGCTTTATTTATGCAAAACTGCACAATGCGTTTAGGGCAGTGTTTTCCAAACGGCATGCCTCCAGCTGTTGCAAAACTTTGCTTTTGGGTACATTCAGGATGAAAACACAGCGATTGCAAATGTATACCAAATTCTGAAAATGTATTGCAGATTCACCCTCTGCAAATTTTATTGCAGAATATGTGATAAATATATAAAATTATATATGTACACATACACATATCATTTCTTGTGGGATTTCTTTACAGTTTGGTCACCCATTTTGATTTCACTTTTATTTTCCTCATGTGTAGATGATATTTCTTAAAGGGGGTTGTTCGATCCAACAAAATATGTGAATAAGGGCTCAGGCCGCTGTGATCACACCGGCCTGAAAATGAAATAGTGATAATCACTGCCCAAACCTCCGATGGATGCGTCTAGAGGTGACTGCTCCTGGCTGCACAGCACTATCACTTATGTGTGACCAAAGGCTATCCCTGCAGCTGTCACCAGAGGGAAGCAATGAGTTTTATGGGAACTATTATGTATTTATTGAGCTCCACCTTGTAGTGGCTGAAGGATGAAGGGAATTTGGTGAAAGTACTTAAAATTATAAATAAAAAATAGATACAGTAGAAGATAGATAGATAACCTGAATAAACATACATTTCTATGATGTCATATTTATCTCTGGAATATTTTCTATACATGTAGGTTGCATGCTACGCACAGATATAATAGAGCTGAGCTTACCATTGTGGTGGCGGGGTGTGTGGTGCAGGGCAGATGGCATTAACCCCTTGCATTTGTGACGCCAGAGCGTGATTTAGCCTATAACCACCCCTAGGTATACCGCTAGATCCTGGGCTAGGCACGGGGCTGGCCGGGACCCGTGGCTAATAGCGCACAGCACTGATCGCGGTGCCGCGCGCTATTAACCCTTTAGATGCGGCGTTCAAAGTTGAACGCCGCACCTAAAGTGAAAGTAAATCGCTGCCGGTTAGCTCAGGGGGCTGTTCGGGATGTCCGCGGCAAAATCACAGCATCCCGAACAGCTGTGACACAGCAGGAGGGCCCTTACCTTGCCTCCTGGTGTCCGATTGCCGAATGACTGCTCAGTGCCTGAGATCCAGGCATGAGCAGTCAAGCGTCAGAATAATCGATCAGTGGTTTCCTAGGAGAAACCACTGATCAATGTAAAAGATCAGTGTGTGCAGTGTTATAGCCCCCTATGGGAGCTATAACATTGCAAAAAAAAAAAGTGAAAAAAAGTGAGTAAAGATCATTTAACCCCTCCCCTAATACCGTAAGTTTGAATCACCCCCCTTTTCCCATAAAAAAATAAATAAAATACTGTGTAAATAAAAATAAAAAGCATGTGGTATCGCCGCATGCGGAAATGTCTGAATTATAAAAATATATAATTAATTAAACCACACAGTCAATGGCGTACGAGCAAAAAAATTCCAAAGTCCAAAATTGTGTCTTTTTGGTCACTTTTTATATAATGAATAAAAAAGCGATCAATAAGTCCTATGAATACAAATGGTAAATGGTACCGCTAAAAACTTCAGATCACGGCGCAAAAAATGAGTTCTCATACCGGCCCGTACACAGAAAATTTAAGTTATAGGGGTCAGAAGATGACAATTTTAAACGTATTCATTTTCCTGCATGTAGTTAAGATTTTTTTTCAGAAGTACGACAAAATCAAACCTACATAAGTAGGGTATCATTTTAATTGTATGGACGTACAGAATAAAGAGAAGGTGTCATGTTTACCGAAAAATGTACTGTGTAGAAACGAAAGCCCCCATAATTACAAAGTGGCGTGTGTTGTTTTTTTTTTTTTTTTCCAATTTTGAATCACAATAATTTTTTTTTCCCATTTTGCTGTAGATTTTTTGGTAAAATGACTGATGTCACTGCAAAGTAGAATTGGTGGTGCAAAAAATAAGCCATCATATGGATTTATAGGTGCAAAATTGAAAGAGTTATGATTTTTTTAACCTCTTCAGGACACAGGGCGTATGGATACGCCCTGCATTCCGAGTCCTTAAGGACCGAGGGCATATCCATACGCCCGTGGGAAATCTGGTCCCCACCGCTAGCCGGTTGGGATCTTCGCTGGAGCCTGCTGGATCTTTGCTCAGGTAGGGAAATCGACAGTGGGGGGGAATTGAAAGTGAAAGTAAATCGATCTTTACTGCGGCAACCACTAGGGGGGCCAAACTGCAACTCCCAGCATGCCCAGACAGCCAAAGGCTGTCTGGGCATGCTGGGAGTTGTAGTTTTGCAACATCTGGAGGGTCACAGTTTGGAGACCACTGTTACAGTGGTGCCCAAACAGTAGCCCTCCAGATGTTGCCAAACTACAACGCTCAGCATGCCTCAACTGCCCAGGCATGCTGGGAGTTGTAGTTCTGTAACATCTGTCCCTTCAGATTTAGCAATTTTTGAAAATTGCTGCTCTACTTTGAAGCCCTCAAATTTTTTCTAAAAGCAAAAGTATGTCCATTTTATAATGCCAACATAGAGTGGACATATTGTATTTGTGAAGAAAAATAAAATTTATTTGGAATATCCATTTTCCTTACAATTAGAGAGCTTCAAAGTTAGAAAAATGCTAAATTTTCAAAATTTTCATGAAATTTGGGGATTTTTCACCAAAAAAGGATGCAATAAACGCCGAAAATTTACCACCAAAATAAATTAGAATATGTCACGAAAAAACTATCTCAGAATCAGAATATTCAGTAAAAACGTTTTTGCGTTATTAATTCGTAAAGTGACGGTGGTCAGAATTGCGAAAAAGGGCTCAGTCCTTAAGGTGAAAAAGGGCTGCGTCCTTAAGGGGTTAAAGGTAAGGAGGAAAAAACTAAATGCAAAAACAGAAATACCCTGGGTCCTTAGGGGGTTAAGGGCTTGCTGGTACTTTTAGTAGGACTGGACAATTGAATTGCAGACCACGTTGACTTGACAGATGACAGGGACTGACTTGACTTGACTCCCACTCTGGACACACACTAGGCACGACTGCACTGGACCTCAGCTTAGCAGAAGAGCAGAGCTCAAAGAGAGAAGCTAGTTCCACCCAGGGCTTATATGGGGGGAGACTAGCAGGGATACCATAGGTCACTCTTGGGGTCACCTTGTCACTGATACCTCCTGGGTAACAATTGTGGTGTCCCGGTACAGGACCTGGTCCTGTCCCTGTCTAAAGTCCCCTCAGCCAGAGTCTCTCCATTTCCATAGGGCTCTACTGCAGGGCTTACCACTGGTAGCCTCATATAAATAATGTTGATATATTATTTAATGAATAGGAAATATAAATGTATAGGACCTTTCCTGTGTCATGTGATGTACCCAGAGTTCACTGGGTTCAGGACTTACAGGTTTGCTGGCCAATGAGCTTAGTCCAGGCCCCTATTATATAAAGGGCTGTAACCACTAAATTCTCTCTATTAGTTCCGGACTATCAAGCAAGCACAATCAGCATAACTTCATTCAATTCATCTAGGGCAAAGCCTGAAAGTACCAGCAGCCACTACAACCGTGAGTTATCAAGCTCAACCTATCAAATCTTGTGTGACTACTACCAGCTAAAATCTTATAATTAGTAGCACAGTGGCCTGCATAAACAGCTCATTATTTCAAGTCCCAGCAAAACCTGTGAGGAACCTGCATCCCGGTTCTCTCCGAAAGACTGCATAATTGTGAAGACTGTTGCATATCAGTTAAAATAAAGTTTTCCGGTTACTTCATAAAATCTGCTGTGGACATTCCGTTTATTATCCCTGCCATTTGTGGGCCGGTTGACGGTAGGCCAGCTAATGCGCTAATGTAATGGGTGTAAAAAGTTCCCATATACACTATATATAGACATATACACGTTTTTAGGGAACTGTTCACACTCATTACATTAGCGCTATCGCAATAGCTGGCCTATGCATGCGCAGACATCACATATCTTTACATATACTCTTGCCCGTACATATTATGGCTGCATCGGCCACGCACTGCGATCCACGCATGCGGGGGGCGGTGATGAGACGATGTGCTTGATTTGCGCACCCCATTGGCCAAGCTAGTGTTGCATAATGATGACGCATGGTAATGGCATTGTAGGATTGTGGAGACGGCGTGTTCAGCTACTAATGTTGGTAGGTTGCCCTTGGCAAACCCCTGAGTCAGTTTGTTTATATGCATTTTAATTCTAGTACCACAAGCTGTGCATATCCACTAATAAAGTATATCTGCATTGAATAGCATCTTATAACTTATGAATTTTGTATTTTAAGATTTGTTCACTTTTTACTAAAGGATATACTGTTGATGACACGGTGTATAATCACTATTACTGTATGGACATGTATGTTTTACTGTATTTTATCTTGATCTATTCTTCATGATTGCACTAATTGTTCACCTGATATATTGTGGCACATGTAACCTCCACACTATGCTTGAAAATGACGGCGTGTTGCCATTGAAACGTTGTTTCCACATGGGTTAATAAAAAAAACCTATTTGCACCTTATGGGAGTGCTGCTAGGATAATTGTTTTAGATAGATAAATAGATATGGGATTGATGAATGGGAGGGATGGATGGGAGAGAGAGATAGAAAGATACTTGAAGAAAAGTCGGTGGCACTCCAAAAATGGTGAAAAAAAGTGATGTTTATTCACTCCCCAATGAAGCTATGTTTTGGCGACCTATCGTTGTCATTTTCTAGAGATGAGCGAACTTACAGTAAATTTGATTTGTCACGAACTTCTCGGCTCGGCAGTTGATGACTTTTCCTGCATAAATTAGTACAGCTTTCCGGTGCTCCGGTGGGCTGGAAAAGGTGGATACAGTCCTAGGCGACTCTTTTCTAGGGATTTATCCACCTTTTCCAGCCCACCGGAGCACCTGAAGGCTGAACTAATTTACGCAGGAAAAGCTCTCAACTGCCGAGCCGAGAAGTTCGTGACGAATCGAATTTACTGTAAGTTCGCTCATCTCTAATAGCTTCATTGGGGAGTGAATAAACATCGCTTTTTTCACCATTTTTGGAGTGCCACCGACTTTTCTTCAAGTATATTTCTTGGATCCCTGACCAGGATCAACAGCGAGAGGCACCCGCTCACAATTAATAAGAAGTGCTACCGTCTATATGTATAGATAGAAAGATATGAGATAGAAAGATACATATGGGATAGATAGAAAGAGTAACAAGATATAGCCACATCACTCAAAAAATAGTTAAAAAAATGAGTGGCTTTATTCCATAGCACAATTACAAGAGCAACGTTTTGGCTTCCCCTGCAGCCCTTTTCAAGCATGTCAAGTGACTAAAATCAGTGGTATAAATACAACATCCAAGGTAATTAAGTGTACCTAAAGTGTAATCCGCAATTAATACAAAGAATAAAAAATGTGACATATAATAATGTGCATACATAAAAAAGTGCATCATATAAGAGACAAATACATTGTGGTAAACTACAAGGGTGGAGATATCATGAATGATGCTAAGCAGCTCGATTGATAAAATATTAAACATTAATAACTGAAATCACCAAAAGGGGACTCTTCAAAAGGACCCCCCATCCTACCCAACGCCACTTCCCCCTCCAACTTTGACAACACAACCTGCAGAAAACCATACGCTGACACCAAATTCCAGTCCCCAACACCTTACACCACTGCCGAACTAGGAATCCTAAAACCCACACTAAAACCATCTTCCAACAAGGCTGCCACCACCCTATTTGGGAACACCCTTAGAAATGGACACATGTCCACCCTCACTGGCGTCTCTCCTCGGCTGCGGAGCCTCTGCATCTTTTTTCTTACCCCGACTGAAACAACGTGCATAGCTACGAGATCCCCCACACCCCGAGAATTTGTGTTTGAACTTACAATTGGAAAAAAACTTGCAGTGCCCTTCATTGTACTGCCAACAACAGCCGAGCCGCATCCCAGCCCACTGCCCCACTGCCCCGCTGTCGAAGAACCGCTGGCCGACCCTTGAAAGGGCTGAGATCCACCCTGCAGAGTAGCCATAAGGCGCATCCACAAACTGATATCCTTGTGATCACAGCGCAGCGAAAGCCGCACCACCATACGCTGACAAAACTGTTTGTCATAGGAAAGCCACGCAATCAGCGTATGGTGGTGCGGCTTTCGCTGCGCTGTGATTACAAGGATATCAGTTTATGGATTGTGTGGCTTTGTCACACCGGTAATCAGACCCGGAGCAAACATGCTCCGGGGACTGATTTTAACTGGGGTGCTGTGTCCAAGATCACGGGGGTCCCCAGCGGCGGGACCCCCGCGATCAGGCATCTTATCCCCTATCCTTTGGATAGGGGATAAGATGTCTAAGCACCGGAGTACCCCTTTTAAGATATGACAGTAAGTTGGTGACATGGTTTTGCAGTAATAGGTCAATGTAGTGGGAAAGATTGGATGAGATAGAATTAATGCCAAATAGGATGGGACGGCCAGGGAGGTTGGTAGTGTTCTTATGGATTTTGGGAAGGAAGTAAAAGAGTGGGAGGGCAGGTTCTTTGATGAGGATGAAGTCTCTTTCTGCTGTAGTAAGTATTCCTCTAGTGATGCCTGAGTTAACCAGTTGAGTGAGTTCTTGTTGGAATGGGTCGGTAGTAGTTAGTGTCAGATAAAAACCTGTGAGCTTCTGTGATGTAATCTGTCCTGTTCAGTATGACGATTCCTCTGCCCTTGTCTGCTGGGCAGAGGGCAGATGGTGATCTGGTGGTTAACAGAGAGTGATTTGATAGAGGATCTCTCTGTGTATGAAAGGCTGTATGGGTGTTTCCTATGGGTGGTTGACTTCGTAAGGTCATCGAAGTCTGCCTGTACAAGTGCTGAGAAAGTGTCAATAAAGCTCTCCTTGGCATGGAGGGGATAGAAGATGGATTTTGGCCGTAGACCAGTAGAGACAGGTGGTGGGATTAGAGGGGATGGTTCCGGGTCATCCATGGTAGCAGTGGGTGGACCATTGGATTCTTTGAGGGCAAAGAACCTCTTGATGTTGAGCTTACGTACAAAATAGCTCAAGTCCAAAAATAGATTAAAGTTGTTGGATTTCGATGTGGGGCAGAAAGAAAGCCCTTTTTCTAGTGCATCCCCTCCTTCGCGTTTTTATCTTTTTGTTCCCAGTGGGGATGCCATGTGACTTTGTTCCGGGGCGGGGGGGGGGGGGGGGCGTTGTTCTAATTCGTGAGTAATGTGGGGGTCTTTATGGCTGTGGGTAGTCCTGAAAAACAGTGGTGTTATTGGTGGTGGGTGGGGAAATATTTAGGAAATATGTATGATACTATGGTTGGAGTCATGGGAGGGTACTGATTGGGGTGAAGAATTGATGAACTGAGAGGTGTCTGTATGGAGTGTCAGGATTGCTGGTAATTAGAGATGAGCGAACTTACAGTAAATTCGGTTCGTCACAAACTTCTCGGCTCGGCAGTTGATGACTTTTCCTGCGTAAATTAGTTTAGCTTTCCGGTGCTCCGATGGGCTGGAAAAGGTGGATACAGTCCTAGGAGACTCTTTCCTAGGCATGTATCCACCTTTTCCAGCCCACCAGAGCACCTGAAGGCTGAACTAATTTACGCAGGATAAGTAATCAACTGCCGAGCCGAGAAGTGCGTGACGAATCGAATTTACTGTAAGTTCGCTCATCTCTACTGGTAATAGTGAGAGAATCTTCAAATAAGTTGTCTGAATCTGTATGGAATTTGCCAGAGGGAAGAATGGGTTGTTGATCTGATAGTTGTCCCATCAGGTCTAGCAACTCCTGTGTGAAAATGTCTTGAGAGGGTGGACACGTCTGGGAAGTATGGGCAGGTGAGGTGGGTTACAGGCTATCAGAGGGTGGAGTAAGGGAAGTGGTAGGACAAGGCTGGTTAATGGAGGCAGCCTTCGGGGGGAAATAACATCCCTCTCCAGCTTATGGATTTTATTGTTGAGGGTGGAGTGCCATTCCCTATAGTCTGGTAAGTGTTGGTATTGGGTGAGGGAACTTATGCAATTGTCAATGTTATCTGAGATTTCGTTAACCAGAGAGTTCCGCTTACCCCATAGTAGCTTTAGTAGTATATTGGAGCATATTTTCAATGCTTTTTCCCATTCGTTACAGAACACAGTGTCACTGGTAAAGGAAGGTAGGGGGTGCAGTCTGAGACCCCTGGGTATAATATTTTCAGTTAGGTAGAAGTCCAGAAAAGCACCATCAAGCTGGTGCTGAGTCTCAACAAATCATAGTTTTTCCAAGTCAAAGAATAATGACTTCATATTTTCAGTCAGCGGCTGAAACAGTACCTTCAGTGGAAGGGTTTGTGGTATCCTTGATACAATCCTTGATGTCCGAGGTCACCAAAGTCTTGAAGAGATGTGCTCGCTTGTGGAGACGTGATGCCTTGAGATCCATTTCAAGTTGAGATTAGTAGGATGTGGATAACACACTCTTGCCAAGGTCCCAGATGGCACACCACTGCGGATGGCCAAATAGTGGTATCTGTCAGGGAGAAAAAAACAGGGAGACCAGAGGGGGCGCCTCGTGTGATACCGTTACGATAATGTAAGTGATGGAGACGTAGCGGGGCCTTGCTTGCTATCAATCCACAAATGGGGTTAGAGAGGAAGGCAGGAACCACTGCTGAGCCTCGGGTTGCAGGAGAGGTAGAACCTTTTCCTGGGAGGAAAACAAGAGTGGAGTAGCAAAATGACCCTTGGATGGCGCTGCTGGTTCCAATGATGATGATAAAAAAAAACTGTAGCCAGAGATGTAGATAGTACAAAACACTGGACAGTTTATTTAAGAACATAAAAACAATAAAACAGGATTACGCGTTTCGGGTGAGTCTCCCCCTTCATCAGATTAGTGTATCAGAGCTTGCAAACATACAGGTTTTTTATACAGAGAAAAAGGGCACCAGAAATGTACTGGGAGGGTTTTAGCACAGGTGTGACACATATTACATGTAGAGCCAGGTTTCAAAATAGCATAGTTGAATGAGGTATAGAGTGATCAGCATTATCTCCCAAAATATCACCTGATATACCCACCACATACTGCATCGCTATCTGACACTGACAACTGTCAGTGTTACACTGCTGCTAACAGCTATCAGCCTGAAGGCGTGCCCCCTCACATGCTCATCTCAACCACAATTGTTCCAGGTACCACTATATGCCCACATACACGCTTCTGTTCTACTGCACTGTCATATCGCAGTGCTACCATTTCAATATCCCCCCACAATAATGAGTACAGACAGACACTTCCCTAACAAGCAACGGCATCTACACAGTTCTCCGGCAAATGGCCGGAGGGGGTCATGTGTCACCCCCCCCCCCCCCCCCCCCCCGATACACTGATCTGTTGAAGGGGGAGACTCACCCGCAACGCATAATCCTGTTTCATTGTTTTTATGTTCTTAAATAAACTGTCCAGTGTTGTGTACTATCTACATCTCTGGCTACAGTTTATCATCATCATTGGAACCAGCAGCGCCATCCAAGTGTCATTTTGCTACTCCACTTTTGGTTTCCTCCCAGGAAAAGGTTCAACCTCTCCTGCAACCCGAGGCTCAGCAGCGGTTCCTGCCTTCCTCTCTAACCCCATTGGTGGGTTGATATGCAAGTTTTAACTTGCCATAAGGTGAGCAGCTATTACCTAGGGGTCCTATAGGCCCCACTACGTCTCCATCGCTTACATTATCGTAACTGTATTACACGAGGCGCCCCCTCTGGTCTCGCTGTTTTTTCTCCCTCCCTGACAGAAAGTCACAGCTTAGTCTGTCCCCAGTCAAGTCAAGTCAGTCTCTGTCATCTCTTATCAGGTGTGATTGGCCTGCATTAAATTGTCCAAAACCACTGCATGTCCCAGGTCACTGGTCACTTCCGTGGGCCTGGCTACACTGTATCGATTGTACCATCTGTCACTCATTAAAGCTACTGTTGTCCATAACTTGTTGTCGGAGTCATTATTGCCCCCGTGCCAAGCCCATGATCCAGCGGTATACCTTCAGGTGGTATTGAGGATAAACCACGCCCTGGCGTCACGAATACAAGGGGATAATGCCATCTTCCCCTAGGTTAATTCCATCTGCCCGGCATCACGCCCCATACCACACTTACAGACTATGTAACTATGCAACAGTAAGAAAATATCACAGTCTTAGATAAGGAAAGCTCCTGACTCTGGAGAGTTGGATCCCTTCCTGGAATCACAACACACAGCCTAGCGTGTGATTATGAGCCCCATGATATAGGGGGAGCACTTAAGCAGCGGCACAGGCCCTTCTTATGGTTTGCATGAGAACAGGAGGCACTGATCACCTCACTAGGTGTCCTGGGATATGTAACGTGAATCTCAGTAAGCCCCCCCCCCCCCCCCCCTCCTCAATGAGTGTTTACATAGGACTGCGGTTCCGTTATCCTAACGTACTCCTATTTCTCTGGCACACCTTGGGGCCAGCCCCCTTATCCTTTATTTCCTTGATTTCCGATGATGAAGCAAGGTCACCACACCCAGAGTGACTGCATCTCATAGTCAGGTCTCCTGTGTCTGCCGGGTTCACTCCCTTTACATTACCTGGGAAGGTGACAGGTGACTGCAGTGCAGGTGTTTCCATCCGTGCTCTGAGGAAATGGCAGAAATGAAGCATCCTGTGTCAACAGGTAAGGATATAGATATATACGTGTGTGTATATATATATATATAATTTTTTTTTTTTTTACTACATTCTATTTATGTTTTTTGTGTGGTCACGTGTTTGTACGCTACAGCAAACAGCTAGGGTGGTCTAGTTTAGAGAACCCATTGTCAAATACCCTTTAAGGGAGGAGTTATTAGAAGGTGGTCCTTCATTTAGGACCCTCATCTATTATATAAATCAGAGAGTGGCTGCCAAGAGCGTCTTAAGCTCAGGAGGACCCGGCGTATCTATGAATTACACTTATAGGAAGCGTAACGTTTCATATTCCCAATGGTCGTGCTGCAGGGGAATTGAACACTTGTTTCCTGATTCCCCCATAAGATTACGTCTCTTTTCTGGGAATACCAGAAAAAGGACATGCTGGGTTCTGTTCTAACAAAAACTGTAGTTTCTGTGCCTCCTAACTCAGTGTTTCCTCAAACGGTGTGCCTCCAGCTGTTGCGAAACTACAACTTCCAGCATGCCCGGACAGCCAACGGCTGTCCGGGCATGCTGGAAGTTTAGTTTCGCAACAGCTGGAGGCACACTGGTTGGGAAACACTATCCTGACTGTAACTAGTGAACACTGTCAAATTTAGATGCACAAAAGTAGAAACGTTTACTACGTTTATTGCAATCATAATAACGCTCTTCAATAACAATAAATATAACAATAAAGTGACATCAGGTTTTATTATTTTTGCACTTTTGATTTTTCTTCCTCACCTTCTAACGCTTTGAATTTTCCACCTACAGACCCATGTGAGGGCGTGTTTTTTGCGCCACCAATTGTAATGACATCACTCATTTTACCACAAAATCTAAGGTGAAACCGTAAAAAAAAAATTTGTGGGGCTTTTGGGGGGGACTTCTGTTTCTACGCAGTGCTCTTTTCGGTAAAAATGACACTGTCTTTATTCTGTAGGTTCATTACAACGATACTCAGTTTATGTAGGGTTTTGTTTTATTTTAATACTTGACAACTTTTTGTATGAAATTTAGTGGGCTTAAATTTGTCCTCTTCTGAGCCCTATAATACTTTTATTTTTCTGTATACGAGGCTGTATAAGGGCCCATTTGTTTGCTCTGGGATCTGAAGTTGTGTTGGTACGATTTTTATTTTGATAGGACTTTTTGATAGCTTTTTATAATTTTTATTTTATTTATTTATTTTTTGTATAGGAAGTGACCAAAAATGCGTCATTTCAGACTAAGTTTTTAAGTTTACAACATTGACCATGCGGTTTTATTAGCAAAATATTTTAATTAATTAATCTGACATTTTTGCATGCCACATAGGTTTGTTTATTTTTGTTTTACACTATTTTATTAAAAAAAATGGGAAAAGGGGGATGATTCAAACTTTTATTAGGAAAGGGGCTTATTTACATTTATTAGCATATATATATATATATATATATATATATATATATATATATATATAGATATTTTAACATTTTATTCACTATTTTTAAGTCTCCATAGGGGATTATTACATGTCATTTTAGGATTGCATACATTGAACAATGCTGTACTATAGCAAAGCGTTGATCAGTGTTATCAGGACTTCGTTCATGTAGGCTGCTAAGGCTACCTGCATTATAAGAACACTGATTGGACAAGCCGAAGGCAGGTAGGGACCCTCCTCTCCTCCTCTTAGCTGATCGGAATCCTGCAATGTTGTCACAGGGGTCCCGATCAGCTCCCTGAGCTAGTCAGCAACGCTATCTTCTTGTTTAGATGCCGAGGCCAACTTTGATAAAAGCTTCTACTGTTTTAATGCTGTACATCAGCCCGACCGGCGATATCCGGCATTAGCCATGGGTCCCGGCTGCTGATGGGTCCTGGCATGGGTACCTACCAGGAGCTGGAGCTCCATAGGAGCTGAACACGCTTTATACAACCAAAGCAGGACTTGGGCGTACATTTAAGCTCGATGTTCTGATGGAGTTACGAACTGGTTTGAAGCTTTTATTCTTTTTGTATGCTACAATAAAACATAACTTTTAGACCAATATTATAATTTTTCTATGAAACAGCATAGAAGTCATATTAAAACTATTGTATTAAAGGAAATATCCCAAGATTATAACATATCATCAATCCACATGATAGGTGTTAAAGGAGTAGTCCAGGTTAGAAAATGTATCCCCGGCTCTCCTCCTGCATGGACTTGTGTCAATCACTGCACAAAGCGGTGGTCAACATGCCCTCTCCATGCATCTCTATGGGAGAGCCAGAGATACCCGAGCTCAGCGATTCGGCTTGCTGACCCCATCTCTTTGCAGGAGGAGAGCCGGGACACCGGGCAGGAGATTATGACTGTCCCAAAGGGCAGACCCCCCCCCCCCCCCCCCCCCCCCCGGATCCAATATTCCCTTTGGATAGGGAATACATTTTCTATGCTGAATAACCCCTTTAAGTATCTGATCAGTGAGGGTACAACCACTGGGACCTCTACCGATCATGAGAGAAGGGTTTGATTGTCCCCTCAGTGTAAATATAGAGGTGGTCAAGTATGCATGCTGCTTCTCCATTCACTCTTTATGGCAGTGTTTTTCAACTAGTGTGCCTCCAACTGTTGGCATGCTGAGAGTTGTAGTTTTGCAACAGCTGGAGGCACGCTGGTTGGGAAGCCCTGCTCTACGAGATGTTTTATGGATGGCAAAGGTGTCCAATTCCCTGCTCTGACAGTCAAAGGCTGTTCAGACATGCTGGTAGCTGTAGTTTTACAAGAGCTGGAGGGCCGCAGGTTGGACACAGCAGTTCTATGGGTATGTTCATTGCGGACTGGCTGCAGATTTTCCCAATTAAATTTAATAAGGAAGTCAAAATCTGCAGCAGATCTGCAACAAATCCACAGTGTGAACTCACCCCAACTCACTATATTTATTACTTTTATTCCTTATTGCAGCTTGTTCAGGAGTATATTGTGAGTTGGATTTCCCTGTAGCTTTACCGACACTGTGTTCATTTATTACCAGCTGTAAAGGGGCTTATTTAAATAAGAGGAGTATATTGGGAGTATATTGTGAGAACACAAGGTCACACGTGTCACAATAATTACCAAGACACAACTTGGTCATTTTCCTATATAGATAGTCTCATGCCTCAAAGGAAAACATTGACGTTTGCATCATGCTCTTGGGAATCCTACAATATTTCTAGGAATCGCTGTTCAGTCCCTGTTGCCATACAGTCCTAGATTTGAGCATTTTCTTAAAGGGGTTATCTAGTATTAGAAAAAAAAACATAGATACTGTCTTCCAAAAACAGCAACACCTCTGTCTTTAGGTTGTGTGTGGTATTGCAGCTCTGCTGCATTAACTTTAAAGCGTGCCCATCAGATCCAACAAAAAAATGTTTTTAATCTATCACTCAGTACCTAATCCTGACCATATACATCTAATTTTTATGTGTCTAGCACTTTTATTACACTTTTAATTTAGCTCACTAGTCTGAATTCCTCTCAAATGGAGGGGGTGTGGCCTCTCTGTGCAGTCTCCGCCCCCTCCCTCAGTATGCTGTCTGCTCACATCTCCCCTAGCATTAGCGAAACTGCAACTCCCATCTTGTCCTCACTGACAGTAGCCGGACACAAGCTGACTGTGGGAGGTTTTTTCCTCCAGGTGTGAGCCCTGCACTCACAGCTGTCAATCAAAGAATTGTGTCCATGACATAGGTGATGACGCATGGACACAGCAGGACTAGTATGTGTCCAAGCACGCAGGGGGGGGCAGTTGTTTGACTGCCTTTTTCAGTAGGAAATACTGAAAATTTTATAATGAAAGCAATTGCAAAACCTATTGGTTATACATGCTTTACAACATATCAAAAGTTTTTGTATCTGACAGTCCCCATTTAAAGTAACTGAACTGCAATGTCACAGAAAAACTGAAGACCAGAGTGGTGCTTTTTCTGTAATAAAGCAACTCTATGGGGGAGATTTATCAAAACCTGTGCAAAAGAAAAGTTGCTGAGTTGCCCATAGCAACCAATCAGATCGCTTCTTTCATTTTTCAGAGGCCTTTTCAAAAATAAAATAAGTGATCTGATTGGTTGCTATGGGCTACTCAGCAACTTTTCTTCTGGACGGGTTTTAATAAATCTTCCCTTATATTTCCAATCCTGGTTAACCCCTTTTAACCCCTTGCCTCATATGGACATTTATAAACATCCATAAGTGGCTCCCGAGGTATGACGCCCGCTCAGCAGGTAAGCGTGCATCATACCCGGTGGGTCCTGGTTGCTATAAGCAACCAGGACCCACGTCAAATACCAGACATCACCCCCGGTTTCCCATAAAAAAAACTGTGGAAATTAAAATAAATATAAACATATGTGGTATCGCTGCGTGCGTAAATGTCCGAACTATAAAAATATATGATTAATTAAACCGCATGGTCAATGGCATACGAGAAAAAAGATTCCAAAGTCTGAAATAGCGTATTTTTGGTCACTTTTTATACCATAAAAAAATGAATAAAAAGTGATCAAAAAGTCCAAAACAAAATTAAAAATTCAGATCAAGGCACTAAAAATGAGCCCTCATACCATCCCGTACATGGAAAAATAAAAGTTATAGGGGTCAGAAGAGGACAATTTTAAACGCATACATTTTCCTGCATGTAGTTATGATTTTTTTCAGAAGTACGACAAAATCAAACCTATATAAGTAGGGTATCATTTTAATCTTATGGACCTACAGAATAATAAGGTGTCATTTTTACCAAAAAATGGAATGCGCAGAAACGGAAGCCCCAAAAATGTACAAATTGGCGTTTTTTTCTTCCATTTTGTCGCACAATTATAATTTTTTTCTGTTTCGCCTTAGATTTTTGGGTAAAATGACTGATGTCATTACAAATTAGAATTGGTGGCGCAAAATATAAGCCATCATATGGATTTTTTCGGTGCAAAATTGAAAGGGTTATGATTTTTAAAAGGTAAGGAGGAAAAAACAAAAAATCGCCAAAGAGGGAAAGGGTTAAAGGAGTTATTCAGGGAATAAGACCTATCTCTATCCACAGGAGAGGAGATACGTGTCTGATCATGGGGTCTGACCTTTGGGACCCCTCCGATCTCCAGAACGGGGCACATCTCTTATAACTAGCTGAGTTGGCTGTCAATGCTGAGACCTGTTTGTCTCGGAAGGTGGAGGTCAGGGTGTTCAGACAGCCACGGTCATGAGATCGCAGGGATACCAGTGGTCGAACGTCCCTGCTGCCCCCTGATCTAAGCCCCAACCGCCACATGTGGATAGAGGATAAGGTTTTAATGATCTTCCAATCTGTTAACACAATGGAGAAGATCTCAGCGGTGAAGTCTGTCATCTTCATCCAAGAAATCTGTGCAAAAGCCAAACACATGCATACATTGTATACCTCCTGCCCAGCAAGAACATACAGTCAACCAGTGATCTGTGCAGTGCAACTTAACTTCTTAAGGATGTAGGGCATACCTGTACACCCTGCGCCCGCTCCCACGATATAATGCGGTGACCCCGCGTCATATCGGGTCGTCCCGGGGGCTAACGGTAGCCGGGACCCGGGGCTAATACAGAATATCACCGATAGGTGATGTCCAGTATTAACCCTTTAGACGTGGCAATCAAAGTTGATTTCCGCGTCGAAAGTAGAAAAAAAAAAAGCATTCCTGGCAGCTCAGTCGGGCTGATCGGGATCACCGCAGTGTCCCAATCAGCTGAGGACACGCGAGGAGGGTCCCCACCTTCCTCCTCGGCGATTGATTGCTCCAAGCCTGAAATCCACAGGTATGGGCCTACAGAATAAAGATAAGGTGCCATTTTTACCGAAAAATGCACTGCGTAGAAACGGAAGCCCACAAAAATAACAAAGTGGCATTTTTTTATTTTTCAATTTTGTCACACAATTAACTTTGGAATTTTTTTCCGCGTATGCCATTGACCGTGCGGTTTAATTAATGATATATTTTTATAGTTAGGACATTTACGCACGCGGCGATACCACAGATGTTTATTATTTTTTTTTTTTACACTGTTTTATTTTTTTATGGGAAAAGGGGGGTGATTCAAACTTTTATTAGGGAAGGGGTTAAATGACCTTTATTAACACTTTTTTTTTACTTTTTTTTTTTTGCAGTGTTATAGGTCCCATAGGGACCTATAACACTGCACACACTGATCTTTTACACAGATCACAGACGTGTATTAACACGCCTGTGATCAGTGTTATCGGCGCTTGACTGCTCCTGCCTGGATCTCAGGCACGGAGCAGTCATTCGCCGATCGGACACCGAGGAGGCAGGTAAGGGCCCTCCCGGTGTCCTGCAAGCTGTTCGGGATGCCGCGATTTCACCGCGGCTGTCCCGAACAGCCCGACTGAGCAGCCGGGTCACTTTCACTTTCACTTCAGAAGAGGCGGTCAGCTTTGACCGCCGCTTCTAAAGGGTTAATACCGCACATCGCCGCGATCGGCAATGTGTGGTATTAGCCGCGGGTCCCATCCGTTGATGAGCGCCGGGACCGACGCGATATGATGCGGGATCGCGACGTGATCCCGCTTAATATCGCGGGAGCCGGCGCAGGACGTAAATATACGTCCTGCGTCGTTAAGGGGTTAAGAGACTGTTTTTTTGTGACATATTCTACTTTATGGTAGTGGTAAATTTTCGTCGATACTACAAAATCTGATGAAAAAATTGAACATTTTGCATTTTTAAAAATTTGAAGCTCTCTGCTTGTAAGGAAAATAGATATACCAAATAAATTCTATATTGATTCACATATACAATATGTCTACTTTTTGTTTGCGTCATAAAATTGACAAGTTTTAACTTTTGGAAGATCTCAGAGGGCTTCAAAGTTCAGCAGCAATTTTCAAATTTTTCACGAAATTTTCAAAATCGGAATTTTGTCAGGGACCAGTTCAGTTCTGAAGTGGATTTGAAGGGCCTTCATATTAGAAATTCCCCATAAGTGACCTCATTATAGAATCTGCAACCCTCAAAGTATTCAAAATGGCATTCAGAAATATTATTAACCCTTTAGGTGTTTCGTTTCACAGGAATAGAAGCAAAGTGAAGGAGAAAATTCAAAATCTTCATTTTTTACACTTGCCTGTTCTTGTAGACCCAGTTTTTGAATTTTTACAAGGGTTAATAGGAGAAAAAGCTCCCCAAAATTTGTAACCCAATTTCTCTCGAGTATGGAAATACCTCATATGTGTATGTGAAGTGTTCGGTGGGCGCAGTAGAGGGCTCAGAAGGGAAGGAGCAACAATGGGATTTTGGAGAGTGAGTTTTTCTGAAATGGGTTTTGGGGGCATGTCGCATTTGGGAAGCCCCTATTGTGCCAGAACAGCAAAAAAAAAAAAAATAAATAAATAAAACATGGCATACTACTTTGGAAACTAAACCCCTTAAGGCACGTAACAAGGGGTCCAGTGAGCCTTAACACCCCACAGGTGTTTGACGACTTTTCATTAATGTCCGATGTGTAAATGAAGAAAAAAAAAATTTCACTAAAGTGCAGTTATTTTTCCCAAATTTACCATTTTTACAAAGGGTAATGGGAGAAAATGCCATCTCAAATTTATAACCCCATTTCTTCTGAGTATGGAAATACCCCATGTTAGGACGTAAAATGCTCTGCTGGCGAACTACAACGCTCAGAAGAGAAGGAGTCACATTTGGCTTTTGGAAAGCAAATTTTGCTGAAATGGTTTTTGGGGGGCATGTCACATTTAGGAAGCCCCTATGCTGCCAGCACAGCAAGAAAAGAAAAAAAAAACACATGGCATACTATTTTGGAAACTACACCCCTCATGGAATGTAACAAGGGGTACAGTGAGCCTTAAAACTGCCTTAAAGGGGTACTCCGGTGCTTAGACATCTTATCCCCTATCCAAAGCATAGGGAATAAGATGCCTTATCGCGGGAGTCCCGCTGCTGGGGACCCCCGTGATCTTGCACGCGGCACCCCGTTTGAAATCAGCGACTACAGGGCGGTGTGTGACGTCACGCCCCCGCCCCCGTGTGATGTAACGCTCCGCCCCCTCCGTGCAAGCCTACAGGAGGGGGCGTGGCTTGCATTGAGGGGCGGAGCGTGACATCACACGAGGGCAGGGGCGTGACATCACACGCCGGCCTGTAGTCGCCGGTAATCAGTCCCGGAGCGAACGCGCTCCGGAGACTGATTACAAACGGGGTGCCGCGTGCAAGATCATGGGGGTCCCCAGCAGCGGGACTCCCGCGATCAGGCATCTTATCCCCTATCCTTTGGAGTACCCCTTTAACCCCTTAAGGACCAAGGACGTACCGGTACGTCATTGGTCCTTCTCTTCTGATATAACGCGGGGTTACACAGTAACCCCGCGTCATATCATGGCGGGCCCGGCGTCATAGTGAAGCCGGGACCCGCCTCTAATAGCGCGCGGCGCCGCGCGCTATTAACCCTTTAGCCGCGCGCTCAAAGCTGAGCCGCGCGGCTAAAAGTGAAAGTGAAAGTTCCCGGCTAGCTCAGTCGGGCTGTTCGGGATAGCCGCGGCTAATCGCGGCATCCCGAACAGCTGACAGGACAGCGGGAGGGCCCCTTCCTGCCTCCTCGCTGTCCGATCGCCGAATGACTGCTCAGTGCCTGAGATCCAGGCATGAGCAGTCATCCGGCAGATTCGTCGATCACTGGTTTCTTATGAGAAACCAGTGATCAACATAGAAGATCAGTGTGTGCAGTGTTATAGGTCCCTATGGGACCTATAACACTGCAAAAAAAAAGTGAAAAAAAAAGTGAATAAAGATCATTTAACTCCTCCCCTATTAAAAGTTTGAATCGCCCCCCTTTTCCAATAAAAAAAAACACAGTGTAAATAAAAATAAAAATAAACATATGTGGTATCACCGCGTGCGGAAATGTCCGAATTATAAAAATATATCATTAATTAAACCGCTCGGTCAATGGCGTGCGCGCAAAAAAATTCCAAAGTCCAAAATAGTGCATTTTTGGTCACTTTTTATATCATTTAAAAATGAATAAAAAGTGATCAATAAGTCCTATCAATGCAAAAATGGTACCGTTAAAAACTTCAGATCACGGCGCAAAAAATTAGCCCTCATACCGCCCCATACACGGAAAAATAAAAAAGTTATAGGGGTCAGAAGATGACAATTTTAAACATATTAATTTTCCTGCATGTAGTTATGATTTTTTCCAAAAGTCCGACAAAATCAAACCTACATAAGTAGGGTATCATTTTAATCGTATGGACCTACAGAATACATATCAGGTGTCATTTTTACCGAAAAATGTACTACGTAGAAACGGAAGCCCCCAAAAGTTACAAAACAGCGTTTTTTTTTCAATTTTGTCGCACAATGATTTTTTTTCCCGCTTCACCATAGATTTTTGGGCAAAATGACTGACGTCATTACAAAGTAGAATTGGTGGCGCAAAAAATAAGCCATCATATGGATTTTTAGGTGTAAATTTGAAAGAGTTATGATTTTTTAAAGGCAAGGAGCAAAAAACGAAAATGCAAAAACGGAAAAACCTCCGGTCCTTAAGGGGTTAAGCCTTAACAAAGGTGTTTGACGACTTTTTGTTAAAGTCGGATGTGTAAATGAGAAAAACTTTTTTTTTCCTGCTAAAATTCATTTTTTTCCCGAAATTTTACATTTTTACAAGGGGTAATAGGAGAAAATGCCCCCCAAAATGTTTAACCCCATTTCTTCTATATGGAAATAGTATGGAAATACCCCATGTGGGGACATCAAGTGCTCTGCTGGCACACTGCAATGCTCAGAAGAGGAGGAGCGCCATTGAGCTTTTGGAGATAGAATTTGTTTGGAATGGAAGTCAGGGGCCATGTACGTTTACAAAGCCCCCCATGGTGCCAGAACAGTGGACCACCCCACATGTGACCCCATTTTGGAAACTACACCCCTCACAGAATTTACTAAGGGGTGCAGTGAGTATTTACACCCCACTGGCGTTTGACAGATCTTTGGAACAGTGGGCTGTGCAAATGAAAAATTTAATTTTTTATTTTCACAGACCACTGTTCGAAAAATCTGTCAGACACCTGTGGGATGTAAATGCTCACTGCACCCCTTATTACATTACGTGAGTAGTGTAGTTTTCAAAATGGGGTCACATGTGGGGGGGTCCATTGTTCTGGCACTATGGGGGCTTTCTAAACACGAATTTTCTCTCCAAAAGCTCAATGGCGCTCCCTCTCTTCTGAGCATTGTAGTGCACCTGCAGAGCACTTTACATGCACATATGGGGTATTTTCTTAATCAGAAGAAATGGGGTTACAAATTTTGGGGGGAAATTATGTTCCCTCATGAAAATAAAAAATTTAGGGTTACACCAGCATTTTAGTGAAAAAATTCTTTTTTTTAATTTTCCCATCCAACTTAAACGAAAATTCATCAAACACCTGTGGGTTGTTTAGGGTTGTTACGTTCCGCGAGGGGTTTCATTTCCAAAATGGGGTCACGCGTATAAATTTTTGGGGGTTTATGTCAGAACCGCCGTAAAATCACCCGATTGCCACCCCTATGCAAATCACCAATTTAGGCCTCAAGTGTACATAGTGCGCTCTCACCCCTGAGCCCTGTTGTGCACCCGCAGAGCATATTTACGCCCACATATGCGGTATTTCCGTACTCAGGAGAAATTGCGTTACAAATTTTGGGGGTCTTTTTTTTTTCCTTTTGCCTCTTGTGAAAATAAAAAGTATGGGGCATGTTAGTGTAAAATATTTTTACACTAACAGGCTGGTGTAGACCCCAACATTTCCTTTTCATAAGGGGTAAAAGGAGAAAAATCCCCCAAAAATGTGTAGTGTAATTGCTCCCGAGTACAGAAATACCCCCATATGTGGCCCTAAACTGTTTCTTTGAAATACGACAGGGCTTCAAAGTGAAAGAGTGCCATGCGCATTTGAGGACTTAATTAGGGAATGAAAAGGGGTGGACATTGTTTTGCAACAGCTGGAGGCCCTGTTTTGGAAACACTGCCGTACGATACGTTTTCATTTTAATTGGGGGGGGGGGGGACAGTGTAAGGGGGTGTATATGTTGTGTTTTACCCTTTATTATCTGTTGGCATAGTGTAGTGTTTTAAGGGTACACTCGCACTAGCAGGGGTTTATGGTGAGTTCCCCGCCAGGAGTTTGCGCTGCAGCGGAAAATTTGCCACAGCTCAAACTTGAAGCAGGAAACTCACTGTAAACCCCCATTCCCCCCCCCCCCCATGGAAATGTACCCTGTACATTCACATGGGGGGGCAAACCTCCAGCTGTTTCAAACTACAACTCCCAGCATGCACTGAAAGACCGTGCATGCTGGGAGTTGTACTTTTGCAACAACTGGAGGCACACTGGTTGGAAAACCTTCAGTTAGGTTCTGTTACCTAACTCAGTATTTTCCAACCAGTGTGCCTCTAGCTGTTGCAAAACTACAACTCCGAGCATGTACTCATCGCCGAAGGGCATGCTGGCAGATGTAGTTATGCAACAGCTGGAAGTATGCAACTACAACTCCCAGCATGCCGAGACAGCTGTTTGCTGTTTGGGAATGCTGGGAGTTGTGGTTTTGCAAGATCTGAAGGGCCACAGTTTAGAGACCACTGCACAGTGATCTCCAAACTGTGGCCCTCCAGATGTTGCAAAACTGCAAATCCCAGCATGCCCAAACAGCAAACAGCTGTCTGGGCATGCTGGGAGTTGTAGTTTTGCAACATCTGGAGAGCTACAGTTTAAAGACCACTAT
This sequence comes from Hyla sarda, assembly GCF_029499605.1. NCBI lineage: Eukaryota > Metazoa > Chordata > Amphibia > Anura > Hylidae > Hyla > Hyla sarda. The sequence goes on along the minus strand of NC_079198.1, from coordinate 24,132,157 downwards.
AGTGATTTCAAAATTGTAGCCCTCTAGATGTTGCAAGGCAACTACTCACCGACTTCCGTAGGATTGCCGCACCAGGAAGCCGCAAGTCATCGCCGCACCGGGGAGCAGCATCGCCCTTCTCTGCCGCCAATCGCCGCCCACCGTTGGTAAGCGGACCTTCGGCGCCGGTCACCATCGGTTCCCCCGTTCTGTCCGGACTACTGTGGGTGGGCAGAACAGGGGAACCGAACTTTAACCCCCTCGCCCCTGATCTGATATTGGTTGGTCGCTTCTCCTGCCACCTCACCCCTATCCCTTCAGGGGGATCGTGGGTGTCTTGGACAACACCAATCCCCCTTATTTTCCGGGTCCCCGGAGATGCGTATGACCTGGAACCATCTGAAATCCCCCCCCCCCCGGGCATTGGCATGGGATGCCTGCTGATAGATATCAGCAGTCATCCCGGTCCGGTCCCGCCCAGCGCGCGGCGGGGACCGAAATTGCCACAGGCCTTGGTCCTTAAGTAACAGGGCATCAGGGTGAACCTGTAAGCCGGTGGTCCTTAAGTGGTTAATAGCATCAAATTCTACACTATATGTAGTGACAACTAAATGTTATTCTGGTAATCCAACTGATTGTTGGTTTGTGCCCCCTTCCGATTCTCAAGCAGGGTTGCTCTTGATCTATCCTGAATTTTGTGCTTAGCTCTCTCTAACATCCAAGTTTTGTACCCTCCAACTTTGAGACGACTACATACTGTGTCCCGTTCTGTAACTGTGTTGTCTCTGGTTGAGCAGTTTCTTTTTGCCCTAATTAATTCACCAACTGGTTTTCCTGTTATTGTATGGTGGGGATGACAAGAAGTGGCATGTAAAATGGTGTTGCCAGTGAAAGGTCTACTATAAGAGTAGGTGTCAATTCTGGATAATGGTATGTTAGCAGTTAACATCAAGGCAGATAATGGATGAACGAAAAAGGACCTCTGTGTGGCACTGCTGGTTCCGTGGATAATAGTAATAAAGTCCAGAGAAGAGTAGATATAAAAGCTTGGAGGTTTATTGCAAATTCATAAAACAAATAAAACCAGTACAGAATAAGATTATGCGTATCGGGGGAGCCACCCCCTTCTTCAGATCAATGTGCATGCATTGGGTAGATTCACTCTATAAATATGTGAAAAAAGGGTGCCAAGTACATTGTGGAAGGAGCTATGCAAAATCCCATATTGTGGAAATACATTGCATTTATATTAAAAAAAAAAAACATATACAGTTGATGAAAACATCAGACACGTTGGTATAGCAGCAAAGGTAAAGGGAAGTAGTGCTGAAATGTAATAATCTTGTTGATTAAAAGTGTGTGAGTATTACTCCGTGGTAAGCTGCACATCCGCACCCCAGATGTAAACATCCGGGGTCCAGATGTGAGCCGTGTGGAGTGGCAGTGAGTACACTGTAGCGCTTGTGCCGGCGCTGGGGAGCTTTGTCATGGATGCATCGCTAGGGAGCGGCGTCACGTGGCTAGGCTGGCCAATCAAGGTGCAAAGATCACGCAGCGCTGTCAGTTTGAGTCGACAGTGCTGTGAGTAGTGGCACATAAGATCGGGCTTGGTTAAGGTAATGTATACAGGCAAATTAAGTGAGATATAGTGAAACTGTAGATGAGCCCTGGCAGTACAGCAGTGGGGGAGAACGGCGCCCCGTGTTTCTGCTGGGGCAGGAGATTATATATATATATATATATATATATATATATATATATATATATATATATATATATATATATAATATATTGTGGCAGTGTGGCAAGGAAAGGGTGTATTTCCCTTGCTATCTCTGCAGAATGCTCCACCTGTGGCCTGATTAATGAGGTATCAGGAAGGGAAAGTGTGTTTTAAAAGGAAAAGAAAGAGAATAGTTGGGGCTCTCCCTGGGTAACAGCATGTCGCTGTAGGGGGGAGACACACGGACCCTGTTGAGGAAACACACAGCGAACTGTGAGCGGTCCAAGAAGTGGTGTGAACTGTGAGTAACAGGTTGCAGGAGTCACATGTTTAACTGGCTGAGGGTAGCTCACCAGATAGTAGTCAGGGCATGCTGATGTGTGTAGTCAGTGACCAGACGGTCTAGGACTTTGGTTTGTTCCTGAGTTATGTTTTGTTTTACCTGCAACCTGTCTAAATAAAGCTGGCAAGGTGCCAGGCGTGCATGAATAACCGTTGTCTGCGGGTTTATTGAGTGGAAACGTGTCCCGTGGCAGTGTCCAGGACGATCCCGGAGCTAATCCCCAAGGAGGAATCCTTACAATTGGTGTCGGATGCGGGCAAACACGTTGCTAGGAGCAACCAGTGGTCGAGTTGCAGTGAAGTTGTTGCCAAGAGAAAATAATCGTGCATGTTACAAGTGGGAACTCTTTTTCTCAGAGAGGAGACAGTGGGACGAGCCCAGCTGTGGAGTACAAGAGCAGGACTGAGCCTGTGGTGAAGTTGTTGCTAGGGGCAACAGATCGCATCAAGCGAGTGGGCACTCTTTCTCAAGTAAGGAGACAGGTGGACGGGCCACCTGCAGAGTGCAGATTACGTTTTGAGACGTTTTGTGTATAAAGGCGTTGCTAGGGGCAACAGAAAATTTTGTTGGCAAGCGGCTGACATTTCGGCAGAGGACTGTGCTGTGTTTGCAAGGTTTGAGGTATTGCAAGATGGATGTCCTGATAAGTGCTTTGTTGCAGACGGCTGCAGCGCAAGAGGAAGTAAGCTTTGCAGAGTTTGAAAAGATTGCTACGCATGAGGCATGGCCCAAGACACATTGGGGAAACTTGGTGTTTGGATTCATTGGAGGAGAGGCCCAAAAAGTTCATTGTGAACTGGATCCAAAGATCTTACGGGACTATGAGAAAGTCAAGACAGAGATCCTGACTAAAGTGGGAGTAAGCCGCGCTGCAAGACTACAGTGTGCACTGCAGCCTAACAGTGATACTGGGTTTAAAGTTGCAGAGCTACTTAAAGAGCAAGTGGAGCGATGTTCTGCAGCAGAGAAGCTGGTGAGAGGTGTCCAGCACCAGCCCTTAACTGATTGGACGGCAAGAGATTCTGGTAAGACTGTTCCAGGGGTTATGGGGGCCATGTTTAGTGACTATGAGACTGTGCATAAAAATGCTGAGGCGGAGGGTGGTGTTTCCCTAGTTGTCTGTGTGAAAAGTGTTCAAGGTGGTACCAACCTATGTCCAGTTGCAAAATCCTGTGAGGGTGGAGAACCCCTCATGAAGACTGATGGGACTGTTCACACTGTGCAGATCTGATTGAAAAAATCTGGTGAACAGAAAATGTTAAATGCAGGACTGGGAGAAAATGTAACAAAACACACTTTGCCTGAGTTAGGTCCTAGTGCTATGAACTGTCCTGTAAATTTTGAACATGTGCAATCTGATAATGTTTTTGTTGAAAAACTTATGTTGTGTTCAGATGTAAAGAGAACTGCTGGTACCTCTGACAGGACAAAAGAAAACCTGTGTGAGCTGGAAATAGAAGGTAAAAAGATGATGGTTTTGTTAGATCCTAGATGTATAATAAGTCTGGTAAAGTCCAGCAGGAGAAAGCCAGACTCCGCTATAATGTCTATGCAGGCTGGTATTTGGGGTTATAAAATGGTTAATGTCTGTATTTCTACTCCCTATGGTACTATAGATCACAAGGTTGCAATAGAGCCCTCCTTGGAGTATGATGTAGTACTGGGCACGGATTTTCAATTTTTTCAGCAATTATGGGAAGACTGTCAGGTGACTAGAGCAGGTACATCTGATAGGCCCACAACACTTGACTTGCACCACACACTAGTGGAGAGTTACTCAGCAGAGGCTGAGGACGGGGAGTGTCAGCAGTCACTAGATGTAGGTCAGATAGGGGTCTGCCAGACTGCTGGGGGAGCTGAAGACCAGACCCTGAGTCAAGTCCAAGAGGATCCAGTGACTCAAGTGACAAGTGTGCCTCTGACTGAAACAGAATCTTCAGTGAAACCAGAAATGGATCAGGTACAGGAACATGGGTTCCATCCGCCAGCTGAAGGTGAGCCCAAGGTGGGGCTGGAGTTGCGCTGTCACCTGGAAGAAGTGAATGAGACTGGAAAAGAGGAAGCTATGCTGAACCTCGTGAATAAAGATGAGCCAAAAGGGGAGTTGAAATTGCGCGGTCATCTGGAAGAGGTGACTGGAAAAGAAGCTACAGAGATGTCTGTGGATAATGCAGAAGTACTGAAGAGAGTACATGTGGAGCTGGGTGCTGCGCTTACTGTCACAGACAGAGTCCTGAGTGAAGGAGATGTGACGTCTGGACCAGAGATGGATCGTGACCAGGAAGGTCGAACCACTGGACCAGATGTTGTTGCAGACCCAGGAGCCCTAGACCTTTCTGCTGGGCAGCAGAGAGACAGTGTTGAAGTGAAAGAGAAGTCTGCCAGTGAGCAGAGAGACAGTCCAGAGAGACTGTCCAGGAACTACCCTGAAGCCCAAGTGGCCAAGACCCTTGAAAAGGGGGAGACTACTCCTAAAGGTGGAGAAGAGTCTGAACGAGTTGGCTTGAAGGAAGAGACAGGCCAAGGACAGGTGACTGTCAGAGGACAAGAGAATGTCTCAAGGTCCAGCAGCGAGAGTAAGGAGACCGCTGTAAGTAAGAGATCTCGGAAAAAACACGCTGGTCTTGGTAAAAAAAAGGGAGCAGATCCAGAACCTTGAAGAAACCCTACAGATGGTTTCTGCTAAATTGTCTCAAAAGGAAGAAGTAGTTCATCACCTGACAGAGGAGAAAGAAAAAACGCTTGCAGACTTGAATAAAGAGCAGGAAGCGAAGCTTCAGCTGCAGAAAGATATGGAGCTCCACAAAAGTGAGTTTGCGGCTCTGCAGGAGGAACTGTCCCGCTCCCAGGGTCTTATGACCAGCAAGGAGAGAGAATTGGAGATTCTGGCCAAGCAGATCTCATTCAAGGATGAAGTGAATGTCCTGTGTGGGGCATATCTGGCTCTACAAAGTGATCACAAGGCTAGGTTGGTAGCCATGGAAGAGCTGGAGAAGGAGAAAGTGGTAATGGCTCATAAGGTGCAGAGCCTGGAGGTGCAGAACGAAACGCATATTAAGTCTCGCGCAGCTGCCTTGGTTTCACTGGGTACTCAGCTCTCTGAACAAGAGGCTCAGCTAAAAGTCTATGAGCAGAAAGTGTCCAAGATGGCGCAACTGAATAAAGACAATGAGCAGATGAGAGAACAACTGTTGTCCCTGGAGGATACTGTCAAAAACTTGACAGAATTGCTGGAAAGTGAGAAGAAGAACTCTGCTAAGCTCAAGAGTGAGCAGCAGAAATGTTTAAAGCTGTAAGGGAACATGAAGGTCCTAAAAGAAATTTAGTGACCAAGCTATAGTAGAACTGGCTAATGAGAGGTTAAAAGTGTTTCAGATGGAAACTGAGGCCAAAGCCACAGCCGTCCGTGTAAAAGAAAAACTGCTTGTGGGGCAAAAGCTACTGGAGACAGGGATGCTTTCTCTAAAAAAGGCGGAGTCTGAACAATGGACGCAAGAAACAGTAGCGTCTGAAGACCATGAGAAGAAGCCATATGAAAGGTTCTCTGAAGCTGAGACTGAGGTGAAACCATATGGGAAGTCCTCTGAAGCTTAGACTGAGCTGAAACCATATGGGAAGTCCTCTGAAGCTGCAGAGATATTGACATTGGATGGTGAAAATTCTGAGGCAGAGAAGTTGTCTGAGGTAGAAGTTAAACCAGAGATAACTGCAGAAGCTGCAAGTAAAGTCAGTGACACATCTGAAGGTGCAGGTGAAAAACTGCCTAAAGGAGCCAAGAGTTCCCAGCCTAAAAATGAGCCTGTGAAGGTTGGTGTCCCTAAAGAAAGGGCTAATAAGAAAGCAGAGTCCTTAAAAAGAGGTCACTGTGATAGAATACTGGGTTGTGGTAGAATCCCTGAGAGGAGCTGGATTAGTTCGAGAAAACATCGGAAGAAAGTCTGCAGAAGTAGAATTTGGAGAAGAGTCCGTCTCAAGGAGAAGATGGACAGGTGCATTAAAGGGAAGCCTCCTGAAATTGTGGAGGATGACTTAGAAGACCTGCAAATAGGTGATACAGGCTCGGTTGGCCACCAGCAAAGTTCGGGCCATGGTCATACCGGTGACAGAAGAAGACAAAGGCCTGGAGCATCTGCCTTGTCCGCACCTAGTGTCCAGAGCACTGCACAGACCAAGATGAAGAACCTGGTGTTGGAAAGGTGTGACATGAATGGAGCTTTTTACAAGGAATTTGTCAAAGGTGACCAAAAGTCTTGTGCTCGGTGGCTGATGAAAGTGCGAATGAAAGAAGGGTGCACCATTAAAGTGGTGCAGATAAAATCTACTGATGAAGGAAGCCAAGTGCCTCAAAACCTGTTGGACGTAGTTCAAGGAAAAGGAAAGGCAGTTGGACTCTGCCTTTTGAATACAAGTGCTCCTTCCCGGTGGTCTGAGCAGAGGGGGGGATATGTGGCAGTGTGGCAAGGAAAGGGTGTATTTCCCTTGCTATCTCTGCAGAATGCTCCACCTGTGGCCTGATTAATGAGGTATCAGGAAGGGAAAGTGTGTTTAAAAGGAAAAGAAAGAGAATAGTTGGGCTCTCCCTGGGTAACAGCACATTGCTGTAGGGGAAGACACACGGACCCTGTTGAGGAAACACACAGCGAACTGTGAGCAGTCCAAGAAGTGAAGAAGTGGTGTGAACTGTGAGTAACAGGTTGCAGGGGCACATGTTTTATGCTGGCTCAGGGTAGCTCACCAGAGAGTAGTAAGGGCATGCTGATATGTGTAGTCAGTGACCAGACGGTCTAGGACTTTGGTTTGTTCCTGAGTTATGTTTTGTTTTACCTGCAACCTGTCTAAATAAAGCTGGCAAGGTGCCAGGCTTGCATGAATAACAATTGTCTGTGGGTTTATTGAGTGGATATGTGTCCCGTGTCCAGGACGATCCCGGAGCTAATCCCCAAGGAGGAATCCTTACAATATATAAATATATATATATATATATATATATATATATATATATATATATATATATATATATATATATAATATTATAGTGTGTGTGTGCAAAGCAGTGGATACTCGAGCTCACAGCATGTGCAAACAAGGACATAAAAGGTGGCCAGGAGGTCCCAAAGAACATTATTAGTGTCTCAGAGCAGAATGTAGGTATAGTAAGTAAAATTTTTTTTATATAATTAATATATAGAAATTGGTATGTAATATTAAACATTAAAATATGAAAGATAAAATAGGAAATGTGAAGTATGTGGCATATGTGGAGAAATAGTGACATACAGGGGGTAATGCAATATATTGGCATAAGCGAAGATGTAGTATGATGCATTGGCACACAGTGGTAGAAGTGATAGAGGGATGAGAGTTAATGTCATATATTAAAAGATTGATATACAGGGAATCAGGAATGAATGAATACTTGTGGGTAACATGAATAAATCAAGAAAGAATGAATAAATATGGATGCATATGGATGAAATAAAGAGCATAATGCAATAAAATGTGATTATTCTGAATATGCGAATTTAGCGAATATATATTCGTATATTCGTCCATATATTCGCAAAATATCGCGAATTCAAATATGGCCTATGCTGCTCAACACTAGTAAAGAGGTTGAGGAATAGTCTGGGAGCTGTGGATAGAGGTATATACAACAGAATAATGTGCTTGGACGTGGTAATATTAATAATAATAATAATAGAACAGTAAAAATTATATGTATATATCATGGATTATAATGCATGGATGGTAATGATGAATACAATACATGATGTCAAAGTATGTGTAACCACATGTGGTATTGTGGGTGAACCAGGGGGGGTTGGAGGAGTAGCCGACGTACTAGAGATTGCACTCAATCATTTCGTTCAAACCCCCAGGGGACAGGGTGCAGAGTGTGTGGATCCAGAAGTTTTCGCGTCTCCTGAGGTTGTTAAATCTCTGGTTGACATCCTTAGCGATACGTTCCTTATGCGTAGCTTCGATGGCACTGAAGTCCCCCTGGTGGTGCTCTGTCATATGTCTGTCATTTGTTGTGTTACTACGGTGCTTGTTTCTTGGTCTCTGAAGCACCGTAAGGTCCTGCCCACGTATTGTTTTTGGCAGGGGCATTGGAGTAAATATATGATGTATTGAGATCCAGTAGAGATTTGATGGAGAAGTTCTCACCAGTCACAGTGGAGGAAAATACTTTACATTTATGCGTGTGTGGGCAGCATTTACAGCGTGATAGCCCACACTTAGAGCTTCCAGTAATGGCCGGGAGTATGGAGGAGATGGATTGCTGTGATGCGGACTTGAGTTTTCTTGGAGCAATCATATTCCGTAGGGCCCGGGCCCTCCGGAACATGAGGGAGGGTTTAGTTGGAAGGGGGCTCTTAAGGTGTGAATCTTGTAAGAGGACTGTCCAATGTTTGGTCAGAATTTTCCTGATGTCCTTATGTTCCCTGCTGTAAGTGGAGATGAAGTTAGAAGCACGTTCTGTGGTAGTGTTGGTCTGACCAGATTTAGGGAGTAGGCATGTTTGTTGATTGAGTGAGAGGGCTCTGGTATAGGAGGACTGCACGAGGGATCAGGGATACCCTTTTGCTTTGAACCAGGCCTTCAAGATGTTGCTTTGAGAGATGAAATCGCTGTCCCTGCTGCAGTTCCTCCTAATTCTCTAGAACTGTCCTTAGGGCACATTGCTCAGCCATTTTTTGAAATGGCCACTATCGAAACTCAGGTAGCTGTTTCTGTCAATGGGTTTGAAGAAAGTCCTTGTGTGGAGTGAATGACCATCATGTGAGACAAGTACATCCAGAAATTCAGCATTGTTGGTGTATATGGATTGGATGAACCGCAGTGACAAGTCATTTGAATTCAGATGTGTGATAAAATTGTTCAAGCTTGACCTGTCGCCCTTCCAGACAATGAATATGTCATCTATATAACGCCTGTAGAAGATGCAGTTGGAGAATAGGTGATGGGAGCATACGAAGATTTACTCAAATAATTCCACAAAAAGGTTTGCAAAACTGGGGGCCACTTTGGACCCCATAGCAGTACCGGTGTGCTGTATGTAGAGCTAGCCCATAATTTTGAAATAATTGTGCGTCAGTATGAAACAAAGTCCACTTGTGCTGTAGGCATAGACGGATCGTTGGAGATTAAGTGTGAAACGGCATTGATTCCTGCCTCATGTTTGATAACGGTGTAGAGTGACGTAATGTCCATAGTGACTTGACTAGAAGATATACCAGTTTCCATTCGACTGCCAGGATTGATTTGATGAAGTCCGTGGTATCTTTCAAGTGTGATTTCAAGTTGGTGACATGGTTTTGCAGAAGTAAATCTATGTAATGGGATAGGTTAGATTGAGATGGAATTTATGCCGGATATAATGGGTCGGCCGGGGGGTTTGTGGTACTCTTATGTATTTTGGGGAAATAGTAGAACAGTGGGAGGGCAGGTACCATGATGAGGATGTAGTCCCTTTCGGACTTAGAAAGAACCCCCTGAGACACGCCGGAGTCAACCAGAGCTGTGAGTTCATCCTGTAAAGCCTTGGTGGGGTTGTGCGGTATGGGTAAGTAATATGTGGTGTCCGATAAGTCTTTTTGCCTCCGAGATGTAGTAGTCTCTGCTGAGGATAACCATTCCTCCGCCATTGTCGGCCGGGCCGGATGGATGGGGATCAGATTATTGTCAGAGAGTGATTTGATGGCTGCTCTTTCTGCACCTTTTGGATTGCACGGGTATTTTTTCTGGGTTGTTTTCTAGGTGAGGTCGTCAAAGGCAGCTTGCACCAGTGCTGAAAATGTATCTATGAAGCTACCCTTTGCATGTAGGGGATAAAAGTTAGACCTTGAGCCCAAGGGGGAGCTACAAAGGGAAAGGTGAAATGTCAATAATAAACGGGCATAATATGGTACACAATCGGAAAAAAATATGACAATTGCCCATGATAAACACATTAACCTCTATATAAATCTTATATTTACCAAATAACACTGGTATACATGGAGTAATATTATTACCACACATATCTTCATTAGTGTTGAGCGGCATAGGCCATATTCGAATTCGAAATATTTTGCGAATATATGGACGAATATTCGTCACATAGTCGCTAAATTCGCATATTCGTAATATTTGCATTTTATTTTCGCATATGCAAAAATTTGCGTATGCGAAAATTAGCATATGCGAAAATTAGCATATGCAAATTTTCATATACGCGAAAATTCGCACGCCAGTCTCACACAGTAGTATTAGAGCCTTCTTTACACCACACAAGCTGGAAGCAGAGAGGGATGATCACTGTGATATGTACTGTGAAAAAAATATATATATACGAATATTCGTAATTACGAATATATAGTGCTATATTCCCGAATTTGCAAATATGTGATATTCGCGAATAAAATTCGCATTGCGAATATTCGCGAGCAACACTAATCATCATTATACTGTTACTGACCAAATGATGTATACTGAGACTAATATTACCAATATTACCAGTGTACCAGGAAGAAATGTGATCACTATACATATTACCATCATACTGTTACTGACTATATCCTGTATACTGAGATTAATATTACCAATAATAACAGTATACAAGGAGGAAATATGCCCCTTTAGATAGTTTTAGTGCTCCAGCTCCCTTTAGTGCAACAGCCCCCTTTAGGTAAATGTAGTTGTGGCGGCCGCCTTTAGGTAAATGTAGGTGCGGCAGTCCCTTTTAGGTAAATGTAGGTGCGAAAGCCCCCTTTAGGTAATTGTAGTGCAGAAGACCCCTTTAGGTAGTTGTAGTGCAGCAGGCCACTTTAGTGCAACAGCCCAGTTAAAGCAGCAGCCTCCTTTAGTACAGCAGTCCCCTTTTAATACAGCAGAATCCTTTAGATAGTTTTAAAGCAGCAGCTTGCTTTACAGCAGCAGTCGCCTTTAGTACAGCAGCCCCTAATGTCAAGTTAAAAAAACAAAACCCAGACCCGTAGACCTTAGCAGCGTGGCCTCTCTCTCTTTTTCTCCTTCAGTCTGTGCTCTGGCGCATGATGATGACGTCACTCATGTGCCGGAGCATAGAGCACAGAGGACGGACACATGGGCCTCTTGTTGGCTGCCTGCATATCGCAGGCAGCTGCAAGAGGGATTGACAGGGCAAGGAGCCAATGACTCTTCACTCTGTCAATCAGCAGAGCCCTGCATTTAACTATAGGCTCATCTGTTAAACGCGCTTATAGTTAAATTTGTCCCGGATCGGGAGGCCCTGAGGACGGCCCAGCCCACTGGGCAAGTGCCTGGTGTACCCATTGACCAGTCCGGCCCTGACTCCCAGTATACCCACCCTGACAGCCACAGGCCCCTGAATATTGTAGTAGAGTAATGGGGTTTTCTTCTTTAGGCAATATCTTTATTGCTAGAAGGGTTCTCAAACAAAAAGCTGACTACGGGTTGTCCCCACTAGTTGGACACCCAGTGATTAGCCACAAAGTGAGGTGGAACTTGAGCGTAAGGATCCAGGCACACTATGTAATTTCCACCTAGAGAAATTCCAGATGGAGATTCTGTGTGCAACAGGCACGAGTGGAATGAATTGGCACTATGACCGTGCAGCCAGTGACGGCAATGCAGTTTCGGAATTGGAAATTCTGCAGTGTGCACAGTGCAGCAGAATCCCATTGAAGACAATGGATGGAAATTCTGTAGTCTGCATGGGCCCAAAGTGTTCAGTTCCACTGCAGAGCAACCAGAGGTGAAATAAAGCATTAAAATCTATAAACTGGTTGTGTAATGCCTGCTTGTATGGGATACTCCGGGGCTAAAGATACTCAGTGTAGCTAGTCTCTACTACTTTTTCATGAGGGTCCTAAACAATGGACCCCCTTTTATAAACTCAGAATATCAAAATAGGTTTTCTATATATGATAATCCCTTTAACATATTTTCCATAGTTTTATAATAGGGTTGTTTTTGTGCAGTCATAACTTTTCACTGTGCAGGCTTTCGTGGCATGCCGAAAGTTGTAGTTTTGCCACAGCTGAAGAGCCATGGGTCAGAGGTCACTATTATTTTGGTTTTTCATTTCCCTGAGTGTAAACACATCATATGCTCAAAGTAGTGTATTAAGGTTTTGTGCTGCCCTGGGCCTGACTTACACCCTCATAATGTAAATTTGACTGCCCCTTCTTATTAAGGCCACACCATTTCCTGTTTAAGACCCACCCCTTCCTGTTTTGACCCCACTTACCCTCTTTTATGCGTCACCCTTTCCTCGTGCTCTACCTTTTCCTTTTTTTTTTTTTCATAGATAGTAATTTGTATATTTTGTTGTTTTGTGTACCCTTTCAATTGTTTATCTATTATTTAGGAGATAATAATCTTTAAATAAAATAATAAAAAGTGTAAAGCCAACCATTTTAACCAAGATCAGTCATCCATGTCAGGGTTGGGCATGAGTTGGAGCCAGAATGTCTCTGTCCCTTCATTGGCTCACATTTCTGCCATCCCCCTTTCCCCATCAGGGCTGGCCACCCGGAACAGAATTATCATCAGCCGCTGCCCCCTAATAAAGGGCTGCCCTAGGCATGGGGCTTGATGACCTAGCTAAAGATACAGGGCTGGTTTAATGTTTAAAAGATTGTGTGACTTGGTCATTTACCAAAAGGCGGAGTATACCATAGTCGCTCTAAAGAAAGCTGCCTTGAGGTTTCCTGTGCCATATGCTTGTTGGACTTCAATCTCAAGATGCAGCAGGAGGATTGTCCATCTTTTATGGAGTAAGAAGATAACATTATTCCTGAGCTGCTGTGGAATGTCATTCTGCTCCTCAAGAATGGATTTCACTTTTAAGATCCATATCTGAGCTTGTATTTTTGTTCATGGTAAGTTCCTGAACTTGTCATGATGGATGTTGTAATGTTTAAAGAATTGTGGAGGCAAATCGACACATGAGATGAGTGAATAGTAAGAGAACCTGCATATGCATTGTTGTTCGGAATGTTGTTTAATGGGACATTATGCTTATTGTTCACGTATTGATGTAGCAGAGCTGAATTTGTAAAATGGTGCTGCTCTGTTAGACAGAGCCATGGACTGGCAACCCTAATGTGATTTTACGGTAAATGAAATGGCATGGCAAACTCAGCTCTACTATATCTGTGTGCGGCGTGCAACATATGTTTATACAACATATTCCAGAGATAATTGACATCATGGAAATGTCTATACAGGCTATCTATCTATCAGTTTATCTATCGATCATACACACTATCTACCCTTCTATTTTATATCAATCTACCTACTATCTATCTATCCATCTCAATCTTATATCTAATTATGTATTTATTTTTTATTTTATTTGTTTATTTAATCTCTATGTCCTATCTATCTATTTATCTATCTATCGTATATCTATCTATCGTATATCTATCTACCCAATATATTTATCTGTCTATTTATCTTAAATCTATATACCTACCTATTTCTAACTATCTATATTTCTATTTCATGTAAATCTACCTATTTATCTATCTATCTATCTATTTATCTATTTATGATCTAAGAATCCTTAGAATAACTATGAGCAATGTAGATATTGTATTACACTTATTCATTTAGTATGGACATGGTTTCCCTTTGGCACTAGTATATTTATGTCTATCTAATACCATTGCTCTATCACAAGCTGTTTGTTTGCAGCAGTTTTGTTAGCTAGCTATATCAAAACACCAAGGGGGAGATTTATCAAAACCTTTCCAAATGAAGAGTGGTGCAGTGGGGATATAGACAGTTTCACTCTTTTTTGCCTACCCGTAGAACTTTTTCTTTTTGACCATGCAGTGGTTACGTATTTATCATTTGCGACTTTTATCAAAAGTCGCTATTTTGTGTACAAAGGTACTTTTATAGGTGCAAGGCTACGCCACCTACCAGTAGGCATGAGAATCACTTCTATCTTCCACAATTCAACCTTTAACCTCTTTAACCCACTCCCCTTCCATGACAAGTGCTCAGGAGCTGAGCGCAGGTCATAGCTGGGCGGCTATCTGCCACCAGGACCCATCTCTAATGCCAGACATCACAGATCACAGTGATGCCCAGCTTTAGCCCCTTAGACACCACAATCAGATTTGATTGTAGCGTCTAAAATTCAAGTAAAAATGTCCCGGCAGCTCTGTTAAAGTAAGTAAACACACCTAACCTGCCAAATTCAGGACCTATGAAAGTGTCTACTTCCCTCCCTCACAAGCGTCTAGAAGAAGTGTATGTGGTAGATCCTTTCCCACCACAGCAGAGCTGCGCAAAATTCATCATCCTGCTGCACCTCCTTGATAAATAAGATGCACGCTAGTCAAACCCACCACCCAAATAGGAAAATAGCTCTACCGTAGACATTCTTTGATAAATCTGGGCCATTGTCTTTAGTAGATATTCAGCAATTAAACTGGTTGACCTCTTTGGGCAATCCCTTTTTCTTAGAAATATTCCCGATAAAGGTTTAATTACATTGTGGTGACCCATAGTTTTCTTCAGCAAGATATATGAGGATTCCAATATTAGGGCTATTTCTATGCATATATATCCTACACTTACAAACTTTTGTACACATTTGTATGAAATCTATGACTACATCTTTATCTATTTACTTAACATCTTTTTCTATTTCATTTGTAGCTGGAACCGCTGCAAAAATGAGCAAACTTTTTTTCTGGTTCACTATGGCAACTCTACTTATCCTTGTTGTCATGAGGTTCTCCTACATTTACCACTCCAAGCTGGACATAAACATGTTTATGACCGCGATTAGAGAACGGACTTTGAAGAACATAATGGAAGACAAACCTCCCAGAAAGGAGTTAGAGCCAGTAATAAGCAAACCCAAATCACTGACTGGTATGTGGACAGTCAATGCCATTGGACGTTTGGGCAACTTAATGGGCGAGTATGCAACACTATATGCCCTTGCTAAGATGAATGGTCACCAAGCTTACATTGTGCCAAATATGCACAACCAGCTGTCAAAGATCTTTAAGATTAGATTACCTGTGCTTCACCAAGATGTCATAAACCGCATTAAATGGAGACATTATGGACTACACGACTGGATGTCTGATGAGTACAGACACATTGAAGGGGAATATATCAGCCTTGGAGGTTACCCGTGTTCATTTACTTTCTACCACCATATAAGAGATGAGATTCTTCGAGAATTTACTTTCCATGATTTTATTAAAGAGGAGTCTAACGCTTATCTTGAGAAAATTCGAGGAGACAAGAAGAACGTCACCTTTGTCGGGGTTCACGTTCGGAGGGGAGACTACGTGCATGTGATGCCAAACACATGGAAAGGGGTGATTGCTGACAAAGGTTACTTGCAAAAAGCCACGGACTACTTCAGAAAGAAGTATGAGAACCCTCTTTTTGTGGTCACCAGTAATGGGATGGATTGGTGTAAAGAGAATATGGACAATTCATTGGGTGATGTCCACTTCGCTGGAGATGGACAGGAGGGCTCGCCTGCTCGGGATTTTGCATTGCTGGCACATTGTAACCACACCATCATGACCATAGGAACGTTTGGTATTTGGGTGGGTTACTTGGTAGGAGGAGAAACCGTCTACTTAACCAACTACACTTTACCTGACTCGCCCTTCCTTAGACTTTTTAAGTATGAAGCTGCTTTTCTTCCAGAATGGATTGGGATTCCGGCGGACCTCTCACCACTTCTTAATAAGAAAAATCCTTAATGAGTGCTCACCTAGTTGTCGGTAAGGCAGCTAGGACAATCTTTATTAGGACAAAAATTATGAGGTGCTTTAAAAGGTAAAAATACAGTTCGCAACAGAAAGTAAAATAATACCTTCAGGCACATTGATTTAAAACCCTGGTGCTGGAGCAAATTTTAATAACATTTAATACCAGTATGAGGCTATGTTTACATTTGTGTCTGAAGAAAATATTACCATTTTGCAGGTTATTGCTGTGAGTTATCGCACATTTTTTAAAATCATTATCTTTCATTTGAAAGCCATGTTTACACACTAGTTGTTTTTTTTGTTTTTGTTTTTTTTCTTAGTGAACACGACCACAAATAATTTTAACAACTGTAAGGAATTACAACTTATTGGGGAGATTTATCAAAACCTGTACAAAGGAAAAGTTGCCCAGTTGCCCATAGCAACCAATTTTTAACAATGCCTCTGTTTTTAAAGGAGAACTCCAGAATAGAAAAATGGTCCTCCATACTGCCGGCAGTAAAAAAAATAAAGAGGTGCATACCTTCCTTTGCTCCCCCGGAGCCTCCGGTAACCCACTCCGGTCTCTGCCGCGATCCTCTTCCTTGTTGCTGGTGGTCGGAGAGTCATACTGCACTCAGCCAATCACCGGCCGCAGCGAAGTCCCCACTCGGTCGGCGATAGGCTGAGTGGCAGTGTGACATTTTCAGCCCTGGTAGCAGGTTGGAGGACAATTTTTCTATTCTGGAGTTCTCCTTTAACTGTGCAGCTTTCATTTTTAACAATGACTCTGTAAAATGAAAGAAGCGATCTGATTGGTTGCTATGGGCAACTGGACAACTTTTTCTTTGCACAGATTTTGATAAATCGCTTGTTTTACACAGTGTAAACATAGCCTTAGTGTCAGGTATAAAAAAGAGAGGAGTAGAAGCCCAATTGAAATATTATGAATACATTTAGGAATATTTTTGATAATCTTCCAAAATCCCAACATTTTACATTCAGTGTTTCATCTTTAACAATATTCTTCTTAAATGGTTGAATATGATTTTTTAAATTCATTATTGGGGGTTTGTATAAATGTTGCAGCGCAGCATCTGTTGTTTTGTATATAAGTTGGGCTCGTCCACACTGCAGACATCTTACTGGCTAAATTCTACTGCAGACAATGGGGGACATTTCCTAATCTAGTCTATTCTGGGTATGCCTATAGACCAGCGTATGTGGTAGTCTCCTGTCTATTGTGCTCCTAATTTATCAAAGGTCTCACAGCCCTTGATAAATTCTGTGCTCAGACTTCAGGGTCTACAGCTTAAACTGCATTTAGACCTGCTCCAACATGGTCTGACATTTCAGCGTATTTTGGGCAGATGCGACTTGTCGCACAAAAGTCGCACTTGATAAATTCAGCACCAATGCATTTTCCAATGCATTTCCGTCTAAAATAGACTTGCATGCATCATGTTCTAAAAATCCTCTACAGCAAAAATCGCAGAAAAGTTGCACATATTTAGACTGCGACTTTCTGTGCGACAAATTTAGACAGGAAAAACCAGTCTAAATCCTTTGATAAATATCCCCCAATGTTTTTGATGTGATTCTGATTCTTTGTTCAAACTGTGAAATCGCGACACCGGAGTCCTTTCGGCTGACAGTTAGTCTGCCCAAAGAATAAACATGTTTATTCTTTGGGCAGAATTCTGCCAGACTGCACTGCCATCTATAAACCGCCAAAGTATTAAGTGGCATCTTCTACACGTGGAATTTAGCCAGCGGAATAGTCTGTAGTGTGGACAAACCCCAATTGTCTGGAAAAAGACACTGTGAAAAATTTGCTAAGCATTTTGCACCTTTTTCAGTGCTGCATTTTGCACTACAAGGTTTTTTTTAATGACTTTTTAGACACGTTCATCACCATTTTTATTGTGATTTTATTGTGTTTTAAGTGTCACTCCTTTTTTAGACACATTTAGGGTTGGGTAAAATCCACTGGACAAAAGTGCGGTGACAAATAAAAGGCAAATTCCTCCTATGCATCATGCAACGATATAATATATTTTGTGCAATTGATACAGCCATTAGGGAGAAAGTGCAAGTAGGTGGGGGGAAGTTATAAAAAATTAAATTCCCTCTATACAGTTGTATTTACACAGCATCACCCCTAGGTCTGAAAAAACATAATTCTGTATGGAAAATACAATGTGTTATTAAGAATTCAAAGAAACTGACATTATTCTATTTTATTCTATTACAATGGGTGTTCACATCATGATTTTACCTTCGTTTACCATATACATTGGGAAAAGTTCCTAACATATATATTAAATATGATAAACTGTCCATTTCCAACTTGTTTGCTAAACATAGGGGAAAAAAACATTTAGTAACACCCCTAATTCCACTTTCTTTCAATTGTACTTTATTTTTATGTGTCCTTCCTTCTGCACCCCCCATTTTTATATTGGCTCTATTGCATAGAGAAGAAAATAACTACCATATAAATATTGGTTCTATTCTTATTTATAATATTTATTATAGACAATTATTGGTTGATGCCACAAAATGTCCACCTCGAATTACTAGGCAGCACTGTAGTGACGCACAGCCCCCTGTTGTTCCTATACGGGAATGTAAGATTACAAATAATATTCACAATATTTTTCATTATTAGAACAATATTCATTGTGCCACTGGTGATAATCTGGTTGTTTTGACTACTGTTATATACTGGGAGGACTGGTAAGTTTAGGTTAAAGTTGGGATGATTTTCCATGGGAAAAAAAAAAAAGTCTATTTTGTAACTAAATATGGTTTATCTGACGGAGAAAAAAACTACAACCACGGCTCATGTACATCCTTTGCAAACCCTATGCCTTCATTGCCTTTCGAATTGTTCACACATTGTTTTTTTTACCATATTTTAAACCGTAAAACAGTAGTTTTACAACTCAAAAAAGGGAGAAAAAAATTTGTTGTCATGCCCTTTTTTCAACTGAGTCACGGCACAAATTGTGACAGTTAGTATGGCCAGTTAGTATTGAGGAAAGTACTTAACGCATACATCTGTTTTTTTTTAATTGTAAAATTACTGCTCAAAGAATAATGTGAGCATAGCCTTAACAAGCTTCTTCATAGAAGACTTAGGCTAAGTTTCCACTTTTTCTGGCAGTTTTTGAGCCAAAGCTAGAAGTGTACTCAAAAGGAATAGGACATATGAAGGAAGGACTTACACTTCTCCTCCCTTATGGATCCACTTCTGACTTTGACTCAAAAACAAGTGGAAACTTAGCCTTGGGGTGGCTTTATTTGATGCATTTATAGTCCCTGCCCATTGGATATCCAAGGGAGAATGGGCGTCAAAGACATTGACGCTAGTTTTAGTAGCAGTCAAAGAGGCATGTGATGAAACCATTGGTGAATGAGTAGTTATTAGGTGGTGGAGTTAAAGAAAAATTCTGGTGTAAAATTCTTCCTATATTGCTGGGGCTGTAACTCCGGTTGTGACTCTTCCCGATCCCCACTGCTCATCTCCTCTGCCTGCTTCCAAGATGAGAAATCAGAGCAGGAGCTGTCTATATAGTCATAGTCCCAGATATATAGTAATCATTTTAGAACATGAGAATGCGCCTTTAAAAACACATATGGGTAGATTTATCAAAACCTGTGCAGAGGAAGAGTGGTGTAGTTGCCCATAGCAACCAATCAGATCGTCTCTTTAATTTTTAAATAGTCCTGTGAAAAATGAAAGAAGCGATCTGATTGGTTGCTATGGGCAACTGCTCCACTCTTGCTCTGCACAGGTTTTGATAAATCTCCCCCATGGTGATGTAGTTAACACGGCATGGTTAGAGACTTTCCTTGTTGCTGGAGGAGAATTTTTGTAGCATACAAGAGAGAACAAGGCAGCTCATAGGACCCATCAGGAAATACAAAATGATTCTGTGATAGTGTCTATTACCCACCTTCTGACCTTCAGCAGACAGAATAATACAGTCCTTTATCATGTGCTGCCTGACACTCATGACATACATATGCCTGGTCATACCGCCCTGGTACCTCCCAGCCATTGTTTGAATTGTTTCGTTTACCACAGGAGACACCACACTGGGCAGTGATCGAGAAGTCTCATAAATACAAATGTCCGATATGGTTTCATAGATGCTGTGAGCCCTGCCGGTGCAGAGAGTTTGATTCTAATAGTAACCTGTAGGACTGTGAAGAAACTGCTGGGTCTATTGTCCTACAGCTATCAGCTGAGTATGCAGGGTACTGAGTGATCACATATTGTATAGGACATACTGTATGTATTCTGTTACAGGAACACCATTACATGTCATAATATGAGCACATAAATGGAGCAATATTGCATTGGCCCCTAGTATGATCTACCAGAAGCAACTTCTCTGTAGACGTTTCCCAACTGGACTGTGTAGAATAGAGATTCTGAGTGGGAGACCCTGCTGGGGTATCTCCATTATAGAATAGAAGAGTAGAATATTATTTTAGGGAACAATTGATTCATTATTAGATCTCAAACTATTTAAGTTATTATAGACTAAGTAGAGAAAATCTCTTGTCTATCGTGAACATGGAAATACATTCTACCATTTCTCTGCTAACACAGTTCTTTTAACCTATCTACAGAAATTCCTGTTTCATTGCCCAAGCCTGACTGTCGCTAGACCATGGATTGTATGTTTTTGGCATCCAAAAAAGCAATATATCTACTCATAAAATGTATTTCCATCTATCTCAACTTCCCTTTTCTTTTAGATACTTTTCATCACTGCCAGTAAACATGATATCTATAATATAATTTTTTTCCATAGGTACCACTATTGCCATGTCAGCAGTTTATTAGTAGGCACAGTAACATAGTACCCGATTAGGAAACTTCGAGTAACTAGAAAAAAGACTACCAGTTATCTATTAGACAGAATGAAGAACAAATACTGTACATATATTACTTTGCTTGTAACATACTTCGAAAGTGTGGGAGGGGCTCTTACCAAACTAGTAACCTACGACCCGAGCAACTCAAATGGCACCTATACCCACGGTGTCAAAAATTGGCAAATAAGTAGTAAAATAATTTAGGCTCAGGGTCTAGAATATTAGATAAATAAAAATTTTTATTTAAAATTGTGTTGCTAATACCAACAGTCACCAACCATTTTGTTTCATCATTTTTACAACTACTGCTGCTATATTTATTGGGATTATTTTTAAATGTGCACAACCTATAATCTATATGCTGGATAGCCACAGATGTGTGGCCACTAAATAATTCTGTATTAGACCTTTCTATTTTTATTTATTAGATTGTTTTATTTCCTTATATATGTATATTTTTTGCCATATTAAATATATTACATGTTTCCGTTGACCCACAAGGGCCCTGTGAGTCACGGTATACTTATATTTTATCCAATCATTTGGTACACACAACTTTAAATAAACAATTTTATTTATCCAATATTCTAGACCCTGAACCTCAATTATTTTACTATTTATTTGTAACGTACTTTGTTGACCTCTAGCCAGACATTCCCTGGGGTAGCTAAAATTTAAAATATTGCAACCCGGGCTCATGTATTGTATACCCTTAGATTAAGCACCTTTTATGGCCTTAATCTCCATTTATAACTTAAAGATGCTGCTTTATAAAGACTCAGTATTTTTTTTTTGGTCCCGCTGATATGAATGGAGAAACCATTGCTGACAGGGTAGGCATTATGGTGGCGGACCTTCAGTGGTGAGGGAGTTAACATGACATGGTAAGAGACTTTTTTTTTTTTTTTTTTTACTGGTACTGGAGGAGAATTTATTATAACATAGAACAGAGAACAAGGCCCTTAGGACCCATTAGATAGCCACAAGGGGCATGTTTCTCCGGAGCATCACATTCAACACTGAGTCTTTTTGTATCATGGTCTACTGCCCATCTTATCAGTTTCATCAGACAGGTGCCAGGATGAATAACACCTTACCGTGTGCTAACAAATGTCTAACCATGCCATCCAGGCCCCTCCCAGCCATTGTTTAAATTGTTTAGTTTACCAATGAGGCACCACACAGGAAATCCACATTTCCACCATTGTTTGATAAATGCCGTGAGCCCTGTCTGAGCATAGAATGTATCTTTTTATGTAATCTGTATATGTTTCTTGTTATCAGATTCAGCAAAGTAGAAGAATTTTGAATTTCCATCCAATACCGCAGTGGCCGGTAGTAGGGTCTTTAAGGAGAAATACCTCTGTAGAGGCTTTACAAGTAGACTTAATGGACTGGAAGTTCTCCATTGAAAAACAGAATAGAATTGTAGATAAGAAGACAACTATTTATTTATTTATTGTTGTTGAAATTTTTCGTTGCATTAGTAGTTACACAAGTTTCAGTCGGATTGTGGCTAGATCATGAATTTTATGTTTTTGGCATCCAAAGTGCAGTATGATATCTGCTCATAAAAATGTATTACCCTCTGTTTCAACCTCCATTTCTTTTGGAAACCTGATATCTGGGTCAGCACTATATGAGTAGGCATAGCAGCCTAGTACCGGATTAGGAAATTCTGAGTAAATATGGGAAAGACCACCAGTCAGGTTCCCTGTCTATTAGACAGAGGGCAGAACAGCTAAGGGCGTATCTCTCGACACATACATGCAGTACACTGTCAGCCCATTGATTTGAAAAAGAACCATGTAATGCTTCACTTCTCCTGCGGTGGCGCTCCAGGGGAATTGAACGAACTGTGTTAGGCCATGTTCACACGTCGGAATTTCCGTGCCGGATTCCACATCGGAATTCAGCACAAAGATTTAACGGGATACTGCTTCGCTGTGCAAACGGCAGAATTTCCGCACCAGATGTTTTCGCCACAGAAATTACGTTTTTCGTGTCCGAAGAAAGAATAAACACGTTCATTCTTTCTGCGGACATGGCAAGGAATGCATAGCCTTTTTTTGAGACGGCACATTCATGTGCGATCCTAGCGTCGGCATGTTAAATTGGCCTTACGGTCCCTCACTTGGCCTTACAGTCCCTCACACCCACAGTTTGTGAAATGTCTGCATGGAGACCCTCACATTAGAGGACTCGGTGGTGGAATACTTTTTGATAGGCTCACTCTCATGGGACCCTTCTTATAAAAACAGATTATCCAATGATCACAAGTCGTAGGCTTCAAAGTAATCTTAGATATAGAGCTGCTGACCCAAGTGTGGTGTAAAGGTCAAAATCCACTAGAGCAGTGGCCTCCAAACTGTGGCCCTGTGAATCCAATTCTTATTATTATTTTTTATTTTTTTTTAAAGCCGAAACAAAAGAAGAATCACACACTTGCATTCCGTGTGCAGCGAGCATGCAAAAGATGGCAAAGAAATATGTGGCTAAGCAGTATTATATTCTGCTTACACAAACAGCCAGACAAGATGCAAACCAGTCTAAGTTAAACATACGTCTGCTAGCTGTGTGGCCGAGGTGGAAATTTCCATTAAAAGTGACATTGAAAACATAGTCTGTGTGATCTGCTGGCATCAAGTTATAGAGCAGGAGGAGCAGAGCAGATTGATGTATAGATTTATGGGAAAAGATTCTGGATTACTGGTTTTAAACCTTTAAGCTAAGTTCACACCAGCGTTGTGCTCTGTTCACAACAGGACTTGGGTGGGAAAAAAAATACAGCAAGCAGTTATTTTTATCTCCACTCAACTCCTGCAGTACAATGGACACCTGATGGAGACCCAATTTAAAGTCAGTGGGACGCATTGGGACCAGACAGTGACAATCGTGCTTTGTTTCATTCAGGGTTCCTTTGGTACACAAAAAAAAGGGTGGAAGCACATGGGTGGACGCACAATGCTGATGTAACCCTTGCCTTGCTTAGTTAAATCTCTGCTTATTTTAGGCTAAATATACAGGTGGGCAGTCCTACTGATTCACAGCCATCTGAGAAACCTGTCGGTTAGGGAGTAAGAAAAAAGAGAAATGCCTGCCCAAAACAACACACAATTTCATACATTTCTACTACGATTTAATCAAATATTTGGCACTCAAATTCTCTTTAGGGCTCTAGGTGGCTTCCTACTAGTCACCTCCAAGTTTTGTTTAAAGGGGTAGTCCAGGGAACTGAATTTTTTTGACACCACTAGAATAGTTAATAAGTGTCTGATCGTGGAGGGTCTGACCACTGGGACCCCTGCAATCTCCTGTATGGGGCCTTAGCTACTTATGGGTCCTAAGTGCACTCTTGCCCCCACCTTCCTGGACAGGAGCAAGTGACAGCTCGCTCAGCCGGTGATTGGTTGAGCAGCCCGTCACTCTCGTCTGTCCAGGAAAGTAGGAGCCAAGTAGCCGGAGCCCCATACAGGAGATTGCAGGTATCCCAGCGGTCTGATCCCCCCCCCCCCCTGAATCAGACACTTATTCCCTGTGGATAGGGGTTAAGTGTTTAAAAAGTTCAGTTCCTTGGACTACCCCTTTAAGGTAAGAAAACAAAAAAACTACCAGAAACATTTTATTTATTATTATATATTTGTAAATTACTTTAGAATATTTTTAATTAAATGGTAATGTATAAACATGTTGCTTATATGATTACATGTTTTTTTTTTTTTTAGGGGATTATGGAAATGTATTAATGTACTGAAAAATAAATTCTCTTTCTGCATTAGGTGCGGCAGTGAATGATTGCCTTATTTCTATAAACAGTGTAATATGTTTACAGGAGATTTATATTGTGTTTTGTATTCAAATGTCTAAAAAAAATTCAAAAAGCTGTAAGGCTTGTCCTGCTGTAGATGATGATGTCAGGTTCGCCTTATTTATATCTTTATTGTTCTTGTTAATTTTTGACAATCAAAATAAAATATTTCTATTTTCATAATAAAGTTCAGTTTGCGTTTTTTTTTTCTTAAAGAATATGTACAATTAAGATAACCCCCCCCCCCACACACACACACACACACACACACACCAAAAAAAAAAAAAAAATGTTATATTGTAATATTTATATTAAGATAAAAAAATTATATTAAGATGAAACTTGGTATTATATTTAGACTATAGAACTAGGTTATTATTTATTCTGGTGGGGCTTTTATTGAATATGTATTTAGGTCAGTATTTTTTGCCAAAACCAGGAGTGGAACCACACACAGTAAAACTATAATAGAAAGATTTGCATTTTGTTTGTGTTTTGGACCCACTCCTGGTTTTGGGTACAAATACTGACCAAAATACTACATGTGAACATAGCCTTATGGCAAAAGAATTATAGTTTTATGGGATTCATTAATACTGTATAAATATTATTTTTAATATTATTATTTATTTTTAATATTATTTATTATTTATTTTAGTATCACTTTCTCACCAGAGGACCCAGCACCCCTGTGTAAAATGGGATGTATGGCTGACAATGATAGAAGTAAGGGGTATGGAGCAGCATGAACAATCCAGAAATTATTAGTGTGGCCCGGCCCGCAGGATACTTGAGTCATGTAATAGGCTTCTTAAACAATCAATAATCTGCTTATTCTGCCTATGTAACACCACACTTTTTAAGGCAATAAAGGAGAACTACATTGCATGCAACTAATACAAAATGTCTGAGACCGTGGTCATAGAAAATAAGGTCATTGTAACCTACTGCAATCTTAGTTGTGGCACATTATGTAAGAATTTATGCAATATATATATATTATGCAAAAAAAGGTAATAGGCAGGATTTTCATTAATTTATATATTAAACGGATTAAAACACAATTTTGTATTAGCAGAAACAAGTTTCTGGGGAAAGAATGCATGCTGTTAAAGGGGTACTCCACCCCTAAATCTCATCCCCTATTCTAAGATGTCCATGGGGTGGAGTACCCCTTTAAGTCTTCTAAACCTTGTTCACATTGTCAATAAAAAGGTAAAAGAGTAAAATTGGTTAGAAGTTGAACACTAGTCAGTTACAGGTTTCACACCAGTTACAAGTTGCACACAAGTAAGTTACAGGTTACACACTAGTTAATTACAAGTTGCACACTAGTTAGTAACAGGTTACACACTAGTTAGTTACATGTTGCACACTAGTTGGCTTTCTAGTGAGCAAAGCATCAGAAACCGTTAAATAAAAATCGCATTAACAGTAAGATGCACGTAATGTTAAGTATATTTGTACAAATATAATGTGACCTGCTGCATAACAACACGGCACCACAAACGTCAATAAAGCTAAAATAAAAAAATAAGCTGCCAGTGCCAGTTCATAATCTAGATTTTATGTCAGTTCATATCTGTTTGTTGCATGTAATAACATCGCACCTACAGACTAAATTTATACAGAATGTAAAGTAGTTTACAGAAATTGACTATTACCTATTTGATAGACAACATAATTTGAACAATCTTTGCATAAATCAATAATATAAGCTAATATATGAAAGTTTGTAATATATCTTATTAGACAAAATGCTTCTTTCTCCACTTATTAATCTTCCTCCCTTCCTCCTATGGCTACAACTCTGAAAATCAGCTCAGCTTTGTCCTGTGTCTGCAACATAAGTCTATGGAGAGAGACGCTCCGCCCACCAGCTCTGGGAGAACTGCAACTTAGAAATGATGTCTGCAGAGTAGAAATCTGCTGAAAACGGCCATAGACGAGTTATATAATGGCCGTAAATAGTGCTGCTCCTCATGTACACATGTACACAGCTTATTCTGAAAAGTTACCTGAAATTACAGGTACGCTTTAAAGCCAACTTGAGAAAAAAAGGATGCAATAAGAGATGTACATTCAATTTAAATGTGTGTCAACACAAGGATGTTCAACGTACAGTAATGACTAGACCTAAAATGAGAGACAAGCACCTTTTCGGACACTCAGGGGTTGGCCATGGTATTTATGTAACAACAAATTGCTAAGTGGGAGCTAACATCTAGCAAAATGACCAATAAAGTCATGGAAAACTTAAAGGGGTTATCCGGCCAAAGACCTCTTATCCCCTACCCAAACGATAGGGGATAAGATGTCTGATTGCGGGGGGCCCTCCACTAGGACCCCCCACGATCTCTATGCAGCAACCGCATTCTATGTGGGGCTGCGTCTCCAGTGTCGGAAAGCTCTTTTTTTCCGGGACTGGGGACGTGAGATAATACCACACCCTCTTGTGATGTCATGCCTCATCATATCTATGGAAGGGGGCGTTAAAGCAGTCACGCCCCCTTCCATAGATATGAATGGAGGGGGTGTGGCATGATGTCACAAGAAGGCGTGGTATTATCTCAAGTCCCCAGTCCCGGAAAAAAAGAGCTTTCCGAGCTTTCCACTTTTAATTTAACCACAGGATTTGAAAGCTTTGAAGTTTTTTCTCATTAAGGTATAATTTTTGCCCCATTTGTAGACTTAATTTTTTTGTCATTTCTATATTAGTAAAGTATTATTTTTGGTCATTTGAGCAGTTTAAAAAAAAAATACTAATAATAACAATTTTCATTATATTTCTTTCTTTTTTGGTTCCCTTAGGGCCGGAATGAATAGCAGAACAGGCCAGCGCCAGGACCACTCAGAAATGTGCCCTAGATGTCAATGCATTTCTGAGTGCAGTCTGGAGAGTCTGGAATTTGAATTTCCGCAGCAGAAGTTTTTGCAGTGAAAATACACGATGCAGCAGACATTCTGCTGTGTGACTGTGACCAACGCCTCCGGATAACCCCTATGCTGGATAACCCCTTGAATTGCTAACCCCCCTGATGTTTTAAGTCAAGGGGCAGTAGTTAAAAACTGCCCCACAGCTGGACCAACTGGGAGAAGGGGGCAGCCAATTGGCCATGAAGGGGAAGTTGGAAGAAACTTCAGATGTGTTTCTATGAGAGCGTTCCTAACACCTCAATAGGACCTCCACAGTAAATTGAAGCAATTTTGCACCAGATTTCGAGCTAAAGAAAGAGATGGCTGCAAAGCATGAGTTGCAGCAAGGCACTTGCCGGTGTTATGGGCAGGTGCCAGGAGCCAGAAGAGAAGCTGCATCCTGAAGCAGTTGGAATGACAGATCCCTAACAGCTAGAGCCTTCAGGAGCCACCCCATGCCTGAATTTCTGGAGAAGGACCTCATTGTCTGCTATGATGCAGGTAATGGCGCTGTTACACAGTAGCAAGCAACACAACCCTGAAGTATAATCACTGCTCGGCCACAATGAGTGGTAAATGTAAGGGCATATATCATTGTATGGAGATAAGCACAAATTACACTGTGTGTAGGAAGGGGCACACATGGCACAGTGTCCCAATGTATGGTCATATGAAGGAAGAATGGTGCCAGGGCTAGGTCGGCGCGTGCACAGTGCATGCAAAACAATAACGACAGGCTATTTGTATGGAGGAAATAATGATGCATTCTAGTTTATTTTAGCCGGAAAAATGCATTGGTGCTGAATTTATCAATAGCGAATCGGCCAAAAGTACGCTGAAATGTCAGACCATGCTGAAGCAGGTTAAAATACAGTTTAAACCGTAGATCCCGAAGTCCGTGCACAGAATTTTTCAAGAGCCGTGCGACTTTTGATAAATGAAGCGCACAATAGACCAGCCTTATGCTCTGTAGGTTGGTCTATATTGATGTGGCAAATAGAAAGCTTTGATAAATCCCCCCCCCCCCCCCCCATAGTATCAGAGCTGTAACTTGTAGCTCCTATGTCCCTATGCAAAATCTGGTGAAAATGGAAAAGGATTCCCCTGGATGAAGGCACTTGTTCTGATGGATTGATTAAGAACTTTTAATGCAACGTGTTTCGATCCTGAACTAGGATCGAAACGCATTGCAATAAGTTCTTAATCAATCCATCGGGACAAGTGCCTTCATCCAGGGGAATCCTTTCCCATTTTCCCCGTTCTTGTGCTTCCACTGGACTAGCTGACATCATTCCCGGGTCTTCCCCTTGGCGGCTACCCTGCACTTTCTTTTCCACACGATACTGTAGGTGTTGTGCCCTCAGCGCAACACCTAAGGGTAAGGACCCCAACTTCGGGCGCACCCTGTTGTGTTTTTTTTGTTTGTCTGCCCATGCTAAATCTGGAACAGGGACCCCTATCGACCACATAATGATGATGATGTCTTTCTATGTGACAAATGGAGACACTATGGATGGAATACGACTGCTACATCAGCACCCCTATAACTACACCCATGCTCAGTGTATTACTCTTTTTTTGTAAAATGTTAGATTCAATACAAAGAAACAGTCATATCAGTCATGGAATAATGTGGCGTTAGATAATATGACAATTGGCTATTGGCCATGTGTTGCATTTAAATATTTATTCAAAAACCTTAATAAAAACCTTTTGTAAAGTAAAAAAAATCTCTCCATTGGCCCCACAGGCCCATACATTTCTCTTGAGTATCGGAGTCCAAACTAGCTAACGCCTGAAATCTTGTGATTTGCTGAACGTTGTTCATTTTGGCTTAGAAGGGGATATGTATCACACCAATGCAAGTGAATATATGAAGAACAGTGGGTTGGTTGTATTTCAAGGGGTTGAATCGTGGAAATGGGACCCATAAAAAGATGGGACACATTGTCATAGAGACATTTGTCTCCTTCATAGGCACCATGGTGAAATAAGAAAACAACTGCACTCGACTGGTATGGAATGAAAAGGGTGGCTGAGAGGTCGATGGAAAGAATGCAGTGTGACCAGAAAAGAAAGGTTAATGTTTAATATAGGAAAACATACAAAATTATATTGTCATTTTTCTGTCTATGGAACTTTGTGGCTCATAGTTTTTTGCACCATGGTCTATAGTTTTAATTGGCAAATTCTCTTTTAAGTTAGATTTTTTTTTGATAATTAGTCAGAAACTTACCTTTCTTCCCTCCTGTGGCTCTTCCAGTGTGGGTTTCCCTATTGACCAGCCCTGTTAAGTGCAGAGCTCCTTGTCAGAATTTAAGGCATTCAGGGACTCGGGGACAACCAAGTGCTATATTTAAACAGGAATCAACTGGCCAATTTTTGGTTGTGGTCTTTCTCTTCACTAGCATTCCTAATGGTTTCCACATTCCTGACCATTGCAGGCTTCCTGACCTTCCTTTTGCCTCCAATTTTTGGGACTTGACCTTGACTCTCCTGGTTTGGCCTGTGCCTGTATTACTTTGTCTCTGGTTTTGATTTGGTATGTCTTTGTCCTCCTGGTTATGACCTCTAAGCCCGAGCTAGCTAATTAAGCTAGCTAGCAGTTTGCTGAGTCTGCCCTTGACATGTCTGTTTGGTTTTGACCTGTGCTGTCTAACCTTCCTCTTAGTTACCTGTGAACTTAGTGAGTATAGGGACCGTCGCCCAGTTTAGGGTCACTGTTTAGCATTGATCATCCAAGAAACTATGGACAGTGGTTTGGGTGGGTTGAGGGCTGCACTGTTCCCTGCATCACTTTTTTAAAAAATCGATGATGTGACCAAAACTCAGCAATGTATGGTATTTGTTTTATGCCATTCACTGTGCAGGATTATAAACATTCTATTTTAACAATTCAGACTAGTACACATGAGGTGATAACAAATATGTTTTCATATTGTTCTTGCTTAGACGAAAGGTCTATAAACCTGAAACGAGTCTGTGCTGTTTCTTCCTGTGCCTTGTGACAATTTTTATCCTGTATGTTTACCACATGCCTGTGGATTTTACGATGATCCAATAAAATCTGATGATTTTATTGGAACATCTTATACAAACATCTTCTTTCTGCAGTATGCCAGAGCACTCAGGGGACTGATAAGTATAGGAGTGAGAGGGGGCCCCATACAGGAGATCGTGGGGGGGAAGGGGGGTGTTCTACTGCTGACTTGCCCTGGGTGCTGCCAATGTACGGTATGCCACTGGTTTTAAGTAAGCTTGGTTATCAAGAAAGTGGTTTCAATTTCTCATTTCTACATATTACTTCATGTTTCTGTCTATATAGATCATAATATCCAGGTTGAGCCCTTAGCTGTTTTGATTGGTAGTTAGTGATTTGTGGTATTTTACAATATTTGGCTTATCAACAACCCTTTTATTAGACTGGTTATTCCGACTGTAATCCAAAGAAAATAATTAATATGCAATTCAACCAAAGGATAGGGGATAAGATGTCTGATCGCAGGGGAATAAAGAGCTATAACTCATCTCTTCACCACTCACCTCATGTCTTCACCACTCACCTCATGTCTTCACCACTCACCTCATGTCTTCACCACTCACTCATCTCTTCACCTGCTCACCTCATGTCCACATCATTTCAGAAGGATAAGCAGATGGTGGCAAGTGACCCTTCTTCAGGACCTCAGTGAAGTAAGAAGAATCGTGTTTTCAGATGGGATTATCTCCTTCTAAACCCTAGGTCTTCTTACAGTGTTGCAAAACTACAACTTCAAGCATGCTAGGAAGTGTAGTTTTGCAACATCTTGAAGTCCACAGTTTGAAGAGCACTGGTCGAAACAATGCTGAAGGTTGCACCAGTCCCAACATGTTTGGTGGATATGCCTCATTTTCCAACCCTATTGAGTGAAAAAAAGTATGGGAATTCACAAGATTTGTAAAAATATGATCATCCTATTGACACAAAATCTCATCACCCTTCTACATATTACATAATACACAACCAAAAACATATACGATGAATAACATGTAGGAGGTGGATGAAATCGCAGCCGTATACTCTTTTGAGCAGTCTCTTACGGTAATAACAAAAATGCAGCAGGACACTTCTGTTTGTGCGGCTAAAGTCGACTCTATACTATGTATCCACCACTAATCTACCAACTTCCCGAAATAAACACACTACAACCATTTTTTCGTGGAAAGGCCACAGCGGGCTTTTATCAAACAAGAAGAAATATTTATAAACCGTGCAAAAAAAATTGTTCAAAAACTGTCTCTCCTGCTGCCGGACCAGCGTGATAGTAAAGTATGAATTAACTGTCCGGCAGGCTGGTGCAGAGAATAGTTAGTGTGGGGGATGGGATTCTGGATCTAAGTACTCAATATATGGATGGAAATGAGGTTGGGATATGAGGATGGGATATGAGGGCAGGATATGAAGTCGGGATAGGAGTACGGGATAGTAGGATGGGATATGAGGTCTGGATATGAAGTTGGGATATGAGGACAGGATTTAAGGTCCGGATTTCGTAACGGGATATGAGGTCTGGTTATCAGGACACGATATGAAGATAGGATATGAGGATGAGAGTGTTATTGTTGCTTTTCCTCTCCCACAAGGTTTAGATAGGAAGACCAGACAACAACGGGTATTCTGCTAGTATGATAATAAACACACTCGGTCATTAACAATTAATGGTTAGCCAATCAGAATTAGGGGTCCTTGAAAGCCATATTTGTCACCCTAAATACATTTTTGCAGCTATTCTCTGACTACTTCCCTCAGCAATGCTACAAGGTTCTGCCCTATACTCTTAAGCCTTTTTCCACCTAAACTCCTTAGGTGGAGAGCACCTGCTCATTTCCCTGAAGTGTGCCCCTTTTGTTACGTCACTGGCTACACTCTAGGGCTTTGTTTCCTACTCGAAAAAAAAACACATATTCTTTTCTTTTATCTTTGGAGCGGTCTATGGCCAAACTGGTTATTCAGGTTTAAAACAAAGTGGGATTACAGGATTGTTAGTTCCTCTCTACATCTCCAACATCTACTCTATGTGGAAGATTAGATCTAGATATATGACAGTCACCTTTTTGTCCCATCCCTGACCTTTTCCTACATCTGTTTGAAAATCTTGTGGTAAGCTAAGGAAATACCCAAATGTGCTGTAGGGGGTACATACAGGGCTTCCAAAATATTATGCATATCATAAATTCTTATACTGACTGGTCATTTTATTACCATATCCTTATTACACAGCACTGCTGTTGTTTTCAGAGTGATGCATTCGGCTCGTCTCCTCTTATGGGAGTGTTGCTACCTGTATGTAGATACTGGCACGTGAGTTGCACTTTGGCCGGTAGCATGACCTCACACCATTTTTAAGTAATCGTCCTCTTTTGTCTGGGTGGGTTTGGGAGGAGTAGGTAGATCTCTCCAGCAGGTAGATAGGTCTCTTTAGTAGGTAGGTCCCACCACTATGAAGTTTCCCTCAATCGCTAGGGGTCCCTAATATGTAGTTTCCACCTGTAGGTATGTGTCGTCCAGTAGATTTTTTTTCTCCCTAGTAAGTAGGTGCCCCCTTGCCAAGATAAAAAAAAAAACATACAAAAAAAACATACACTATGCTTCTCTGCACAGACCCTCAACACCTCTTCTTCCTTTCTTGTTCTGTAGGGGTGTATGAAGAATGACATCATCATGGGCCTTTGCCGAAGTGCCAAGAAGGCGACGTAGTGTGGCCTCTTGTGGCTGTAGGCATGAAGCAGCCTGTGGCTAAAGGATGGAGCAAGGAGCCAATGCTTCTTTGCACCATGAAATTCGAGATTTTCCTAGTTTTTATGAAGGAAAATATAGATTTTATAACGACAGGAGGCGAATAATATGCTGTCCAAATTCTTTACTACTCATAGCAGCTGAATAACATA
The DNA here is from genome assembly GCF_029499605.1 of Hyla sarda. Taxonomy (NCBI): domain Eukaryota; kingdom Metazoa; phylum Chordata; class Amphibia; order Anura; family Hylidae; genus Hyla; species Hyla sarda. Next base: position 24,098,846 of record NC_079198.1, on the reverse strand, counting down.
GTACAGATACAGGAGAGAAAAACTTTAACAGTACAACCAAACATGTTGAACAGGTATAGGTGTGTTGACCAATCATACATCATGAGAGGTAATATAAGTCCAGGTGACCTAATAACGTCTCCTTTCTTTGATGTGTGTAGGAGAAAACAATCCATATTTGCATCATAAACAGTTAGGCAGGTCAAATCTTCATCTTAAAGGTATGAAGGTTGAATCCATAATGACTTGACTTAGGAGGTAAGATTAAAAGAAGAAGAGTCATCCGAGGGAGAAGTCGTCGTAGGCTGGTCATTTCGTCGAATCTAGTAGGCTGGAAAATATAAATGAATAATATCATTAGGGTTGGGTATGGGTGGGATATTATTCGCCTCCTGTCGTTATAAAATCTATATTTTCCTTCATAAAAACTAGGAAAATCTCGAATTTTATTGCCGACTAGGAGGCTCATAATATGCAAGTTTAAAGCTAAAACATAAAAATTTTATAAACAGTCATAGTATCATATATACAATTAATATAATTTAAAAGACAGACATAGAAACATGAGGTTCAGGGCGGAAATAAAAAGTTCTAAAAGTTGCTTCAGAAGACCAGTCTGCGGCCTTCAAAATATCTGATAGAGAGCCACCTGTGAGTGCTGTTTTTGTAGCCATGGCGCTACGAACTGAATGGGCACCGAAAAGGGATATGTCAATGCCAGCTAGGGACATGGTAGACCTGACCCATCTAGCTAGAGTAGAAGAAGAAACGGGTAGATGAGGTTTGCAAAAGGATATGAGAAGTTGAGGAGAAGAAGAACGAAGAGAGGAAGTTCTTTGTTCATAGGTGCGTAGACAAGAGACCACACATAGATCAGGACGGTTAGGGAAGTAAGGATAGAAAATTGATTGAATAGAAGTTTTGGTGCGTCTACAAATTTCAAAACGAACACCGTGAGGAGAAAAAGTTCTTCTGGATATGTCCAGAGCATGTACATCTGAAATCCGTTTGATAGAAATAAGACATAATAGCATGGTTAATTTGAAAGAAAGAAATTTTAAAGGTATAGATTCATTGTCTGACCAAGATGAAAGTAAAGATATAACTAGGGAGACATCCCAAGTAGATTGATATTTGGGTCGAGGAGGTCTTTGGAGTCGAATGCCTTTAAGTAATTTACAGATAAGAGGGTGTTTGCCTACAGGAGTGTCTAAGAATAAAGAGTGATGAGCAGAAATGGCAGAACGATATAAGTTAATAGTACGATAAGCTTTGCCTGAATCGAATAATTCAGACAGGAAATTTATGATGTGGGGGATAGATGCTTGAAAGGGATCCAGGTGTCTTCTAAAGCACCAATTATCCCAAACTTTCCAAGCTGATCGGTAAGATTTTCTGGTGCCTGGAGCCCAGACCTCGGCCAGAATGTTCTTAGATGACTGTGAAAGTTCGATATCGTCTGAAGGTTGCCCGAAATGAACCAAGCCACTAGAGACATGGAATTCGAATGGATTAGGGGATGAGGATTGAAGTATGGGTCTAGAAGGATGTGAGGAAAAGAAGGAAGGATCCTCGGAAAATCTATGGTCATGCCCAAGATCTGAGGGAACCATGCCTGAGTTGGCCACCAAGGTGTGATGAGAATCAACGTAGATTGAAGTGACATTGTTTGAAGAAGAACTCTGGGGATCATTGCGAAAGGAGGGAAAGCATAGAGAATGCCTGAGGGCCAAGTTTGAAGGAATGCGTCCTGAGCTATAGCTTCCGGATCTGGGCGCCAACTGTAAAACATTGGAACTTGATGGTTGAGGCGAGACGCGAAGAGGTCTAATATTATTGGACCCCAAAGGTTGTTGATAGTCTGGAAAATTGTACGATCTAACATCCAATCGCTGGAATCTATTAAATAACGGGAGTTCCAGTCCGCGATTGAGTTGTATAGGCCCGGAAGGTATTCTGATTTCAAAATTATGTTTCTGGCTAAGCAAAAATTCCATAATTGGGTGGCTATGTCTGATAGGGTTTTGGAACCCGTGCCACCTAAGCGATTGATATATTGAACCGCCGAGATGTTGTCCATGCGGATCAATACACAACAATGCGATCTGAATTTCGCAAAGCTCTTTAGGGCGAAGAAACCAGCCAACAGTTCTAGACAATTGATGTGGAGTTTTTGTTCTGTCTCTGACCAATTGCCTCCTGTTGAAGCCGAGCCGCATCGAGCTCCCCAACCTTGGAGACTGGCGTCTGATTCTATCACCAGGTCTGGTCTGCAGTTGAAAATTGCTTTCCCATTCCAAAGTTGGATATGAGTTAGCCACCATTGTAGTTCCTCCTCTGCTTCTGGAGATAAGGAAATCTCGTCTGCATAAGATAAGCCTTTCTGGAGGTAGTACTTTTTCAATCTCTGTAGAGCTCTGTAGTGTAAAGGTGCAGGGAAAATTGCTTGGATGGAGGCCGAAAGAAGGCCTACGATCCTCGCGATCGTTCTCAAAGAAACTGATTGTTTGCGAAGAATAGAAAGAATTTCTTTCTTGATAGTGAATAATTTTTTGTTGGGGAGGCTGAGAGTAGATGATGGGAGATATGATTGAGTCGGGGGGTATAGAAATTCTATCAGATATCCTGAGATTGTCTGAAGAACCCAGACATCTGTAGTGATGGAAGCCCAAGCGGGGAAAAAATGTTGGAGTCGACCACCTAGAGGAAGAAGGGAAGAAAGTTTTAGAGAAAGGCTCACCTGATGTTGGTCTGGATCTGGGGAATCCGCGTTGACCTCGGGATCTCCATGGACGTCCTCTTGATGGGAAAAACGGGGTTGGATTCGGTTGGAAGGAAGGTCCGGGGTAATTATATTGTTGTGGTTGGAAAGAGCCTCTATTGGATTGTCTATTAGGGAAGGGGCGGCCGGGAAAACGGCCCCTACTTCTCCCGGCCTTCCCAAAAACTCTTTGGGAGAACACTTTTTTCAAAGAGTTTTGGGCTTTATCTAGGGATGTGAAAATATTGACATATTTGCCTATCTCTTTTATGGCATCATCACCGAAAAGAAGTCCCTCATTGGAAGGTTCGGATTCTGAGTTGGCTAGATAAGCTAACTGTGGATCAAGTCTCATCAAGAGAGTTTTCTTTCTCTCAGAGCATAATGCTGCATTGGCATTGCCGAAGTGACAAATGGATCTCTGGAGCCATCCTCTCATGACCTCTGTGTCCAGAGTAGTGCCTGAAGCATGTGCATGTTCAACAATGTCCATCATCTGGGCCAATGGACCAAGTAAGTCCAATAACTTATCCTGACATATACGAAGTGATCTGTCTAGACCCTTTTTGGGGTGTTTGCCCGTTTTTAGCATGTATTTTACAAGTACGGGATCAATATCAGGGGTAGAGGCTGCCTTTCCTGGTAAGGTAGGCCTGGGGCATTCAGCCCTAAGTTTATTCCTGGCTGTCTTATCTAATGGTTTCTTAATCCATACAGACAGGTATTTAGATACAATAGGTTGAGGAAACCATTCGCCAGATCTGGGATGGGATATAAGGTATGGGTCAAATAGAGGGTTCCCTTTCTCATCATAAACAATGGTTTGAGATTTTGATGTTTCATCAGGGACCTGATATTCAGAGACCTCTCCTTCCTCGATATCAGATTCCTGAACGAGGTCAATATAATCATCATCATTATCCTCTTCCTCATCTGAGGAATTAGAGGAAAGAACATTATATGAGTCCGGTTTTGCTCTGGACTGAGCTTTTCGTGCCCTTTTTATTTTATCCACCTCCAGGGCTGAGGGTCTGTGGTGAGAAACTGAGTCACCTGTCATATTTACACTGACGTTAGCAGTGGGGTCTTTATTCTCAGAAGAGGTCCCTAAAGGGTTAGATATTCTGGGGTCTGTGTTGCAATATCGCCTTTTATGAGTTCTTTTGCCTGTCTTTTTATGCCCTCTGGCTAATTTAGATACTGAGTCATCTGCTGACCAGAAAATGTCAGAGGGGGTATTAGGCTGAAGGGTAGAAGTATTGGGATTATTCATAGCTAGAGACTTTGTAATTGTATCTTGAATAGTCTCTATGGCCGATTTGAGAGCAGTCTGTACTGACTGGTCCACTAATTTTTGTATATGAGTGGGGTCATTATTGCCCTGTTCAGGAGTAGGGTTGGTAGACATATTAAATTAATATAATAGGGTAGTCTATAGAGAATACTGTCTATAAAGAATACTGTGAGGAGAGTAGCGAAATGTATGTAACCTGCTGCTGAGTATCGCGGCGACTGAGGAGAATTGAAAAAGAGCGCGAAAATAGCGAGAGAGGGAGTGGACGCGAAATCTCGCAGACGCGAAATCTCGCGAGAGGACGTGCGTGAGGGAGAGCGCGTTCAGATAGGGAACAATGGCGCCGGCGGAGATGCGAGAGCGGAACACTGCGCTAAGGTGAGTAGATTCGTTAGGATGTGAATTACCAAGTGAAGACAGAATGAAATACAAAGGAGTTATGTATGTATATAAATATATAAGAGAAAATAATGTAATGATAACTGGAATGAAAGGGGGGGGGGGGGAGGGGAGGAGGGGGGGGAATGGATGTATGGAGGATATATATATAAAAATAAAGACCGATAGGAATATACTAAACGGGGAAAGATGATGTATACATAAGAAAGTAAAGAAAATATAAAATATATAATATATATAATGTGTTATCACACTGAGGAAAAAATTGAAGTATATATATGAAGTACTTAACTCTCCTGTGGAGCAGCAAAGAAAGGAGACGTTATTAGGTCACCTGGACTTATATTACCTCTCATGATGTATGATTGGTCAACACACCTATACCTGTTCAACATGTTTGGTTGTACTGTTAAAGTTTTTCTCTCCTGTATCTGTACTATGTTATTCAGCTGCTATGAGTAGTAAAGAATTTGGACAGCATATTATGAGCCTCCTAGTCGGCAATAAAATCTTTCAACTGAGCACCATTTTACACTGTACATGTGTCAATTGAAACTGCTTACAGTAAAAAGTGGTGCTCAGCAGGAGAAATCAGACATTTTCTTCTGCGCCTCTTCTGCACCACAGCTTGGGTTGCAGAATTGGCAGTCATTGAACGCAAAGGATGTGTATCCAGATACTAATGATAATAAATATAATAATAATAATGATGTCAGTTTGTGACATATCATAATTATCCTAATAATCATAATAATTATGTCAGTTTGTCCAATCCTTTTGAGCCTCCAAAAATAAAGGGACTATATGGTTAATGTAATATTGTTGATAAATCCCTTGAAATATACAGTATCATGGACAACATGACTTAGATGCCCAATATGTGCAACGGATATTGTTTCCTATGCAACCATTACATGGTGGGGTAACTACAAACATCTACAGCTAAATTGCAGACATTTTCCACAGAGAAATATTGGTCAGGGTCAGGGTAGGGTCAGGGTAGGGTCAGGGTACATTCCCCGAGATCTATGGCAGAAATTGCAGTCAGAAAACTGGTTTTGTTTACACAACAAAAGACGAGCAAGTAGTACAACGAAAATATTAATACCTCTCTTGTAGCTCAACGCTTCCCCACCTGCAATAAACATGGAGCGGCCTAATAAAAGAAATATTATATACAGGATTAAGGAATTCATGGACTACGTTGAACATTGGTGTATCTTCGTTTTAGAAACTTTGCAGCCTTGAACCTCTTATGTTAACGATAAAAATGTGGCAGAACCGGTCTGTTAATAGATCAACACTTTTAACTAGTTGTCCTTTCTCAGCTGGAAAAACACGGAATATGGATCTTTATTCAACTGGTATGCTGTTAGCCGACCGCACCTGAGGCACCGTCTGCTGCCCCGTTCTGTAAAATTGTAGCTCCCCCATTCTCCTGTGTGCTTGTTGGTTTCCCAGTACATATGCAGCACCCTGAAGAACGGGAGAGTGGAACAGAGCTACAATTTTACAGCACGGGGATGGGAAAACTACCTACATGGGCAAACTATCTCCTAGGGGTCCTAAGTATAACTACAGGGAGGGGGAGGGAGGGGAACTACCTACAGAGGGAAAAACTACTGACAGGGGTTTCTACTGACTGCGGAGGGGGAAAACTACCTACATGGGGCAGACTATCTCCTAGGGGTCCTAACTATAAAGAGATTCGCAGAATGGGATTTTGGAGCTTGATGTCCACGCTGCCAATGGGATGACGATTCCAAGGAGGGACTCGACCAGGAGAGGGTAAGATAATATTTGTTTTATTCACACACAACGCGTTTCTGGGCCAGGCTGGCCCTTTCATTAGGCGTGTATAAAAACAATGAATGAGTCAATATATATAAAGAATCAATGGAGTACGTCATCCACCGGATATGATAACACCATTGTTACGCCCAGGATTGTAAATTTACATCACATAAAACAAGCATAAAACCTAATAACAAGAACAAAATAAATATATAAATAGAAAAATGTATATACTAGCAGGAACAGATTATACAAATATCAGATACACCAAAAATATATGTCATATAGTTGTCCTTTCAATGGTTTCATTCAAACCCTCAGGGTATAATGAGTTAATTTTGAAAATCCAAAAAGATCCTCTGTTAATGAGCTGTTGCTTTCATTTAAAGCTTCATTAAAAGCTGCTGTCGTTAAAATTGTATTGATCTATAGAATAAAAATAACATGTCAGTTTTACTGTAAACCAAAACTCACATTTTATTTTTACTGCACAAAAATAAAATCCCCAAAAATGCTATTTTATTTTATTTTTTTAAATATCCTCCCACAATTATTATTATTTTTTTTTGGTTGCAGTACATATTTTATAGCAACATGAAAGGCGTCCTCACTAAGTACAATTTATTCCATAGAAAACGCACTAACACGGCTCTGTGGATGAAAAAAAATAAGTGTTATGTCTCGACATGTGCACAATGCAAAAATTTGTTTCTACTAGTTTTGTTAGGTTTAATGTCTTCTACAGACCGGGCAGATAATGGTAATTCATATATGCCATGACCAATAATATGTGGTATGATAAGTATTAATGTAAAATTTATATATTGTCCTGTAGTAAAGTTATCACAGTATTAGTATTTATACCAATTCCTATATTAATGTTATAAAGCTGATATGGGGGTACGAATAGAAATGGGGTCCTAGTAATTATATAATAGTCATGCACTGTCACAGTAAGTCACTTTATTAGCACCTTTTTTGTAAATAATTGTCATTGGCACTTGCACTTTATAAATGCAATTCACCCAGAAGTAATGTGATATCTCACAATTGCCATTACTTGCTGATGCGCTTCATGTCATAGGTCGCGCGCTCTCAGGATATCACAGAAGCGCGATGCACTCAGGGGTCTAAAGACACTATGCTCGGCTATGAGAAAGCCGGGACATGCGCAATGGTATGGAGAAAACAAATAAAACAAACTTTAACTCCCCTTCCTACGTTCCCCCGTTGCTCCGGTATCAGTGTCCCGTTCCTCCGCTGCTGGGCTCTGTGCTATTTAGGCTTGAAACGTCAGGCTGCCGTCAGTGTATCGCCGGCCACAATGATGTCCCACCTCGGCAGGTGATAGGCTGAGCGCACTGTCATGTTAGGAGCTCGGGTCGGCTCCTTACATGACAGTGTGCTTAGCCTATCACCGGCCAAGGCGGGACATTGCTGCAGCCGGCGATACACCGACCGCAGCGTGATGTTTTGAGCCTAAGAAGCAAGCATCCCGGGCATAGGGGGACATAAAAATGTCATGCTGCATATATCTTCTTTAAATGGACACTGTCAGATTCAAAAACTTTTTATATGTTGTACATCTTGGCAAAACATTAACCTTTCAAATATACTTTATAAAAAATGTTACCACCTTTTTATAGAAATAAGGAGCTTTGAAAAAAAAAAAAAAGACTGCAAGGGGTCCCCATACCATCCAGAACATAAATTCGTCCAGCTACAGCACCATTTTTATCCCAGCTGAAACACAGGCAGGGACAAAGTCCAGGAAGTGAGGATGGGTCTAGTGCTCACTCCTGTCCTATAAGACTGCAGCATGAAAACAGAAAGAGAGAAAGGGTTACAGACCATCCTGCAGTGATTGGTTGAAGAGACCCATTACAGCACAAAAGACTCAGGGAGGAAGTGAATGCATGGTGAGTGATGGCGGACTCAGTGCTTGTCTTAGAGTGGTTTCACACCACGTTTTGTACTTACGGTTCCCGTATACGGTTGGGAGGAGGGGGCGGGGCTTAATCGCGGCGCCCGCACTCAGCCGTATAGGGGAACAGTATTTAATGCATGTCTATGAGCCGACCGGAGTGAACCGCAGCCACCGGTCGGCTGCGTTTTTGGCCATATGCGGTTTCCCTACGGTCGGGAAACCGCATACGGCCAAAAACGCAGCCGACCGGAGGCTGCGGTTCACTCCGGTTGGCTCATAGACATGCATTAAATACGGTTCCCCTATACGGCTTAGTGCGGGCGCCGAGATTAAGCACCGCCCCCCCTCCTCCCAGCCGTATACGGGAACCGTAAGTACAAAAGGTGGCATGAAACCACCCTTAGACATGCCCCTTCCTAAGCAGTGGATGTCAGAATGAGTTGACAGAATGGAGGAATTTGTCAGCCAAACACAGAAGCTACACACAAAAAAAAAGACTCGTAACGAATTAGCATGACTTAGTAACATATAGAAGCATTATTTTTTTTCCTGTGATATGACAGATATACTTTGTTTTCTTTTTTTTGTTATTTCTGACTATAATTGATGACCCTCACATGTGGAAAGGGGTGAAGTTATGTATAATATACATACATACTTGCAAGATGTGGAGAGATGTTCAGGCCCCCAGTCCTGACTCTTAGGTCAGCATATACAGGCCGCGTGCACTTTAGGCTGCTGAATGTCTCTCTGACTGATGTTCCTAGGTTAAGGATCCAATCTAATAGACATAGGAAAGTAACCTGAATATACAAGCACTGTCTGACTCTGCAAAATTACAAAAAAAATAAATGACAGGACGCGCTCCGTAGTGTGATATCTTCAGGGAAAGAGATAACGCAACATGTAAATTTGTGCTTACCAAATCAGGTTCTACTCTGTCCAATTACAATCATGGATAAGGGTATAATAGTGATGGGTCTCTGCTGCCGCTCCACCTCATAGAAATGAAGATACAAAAGAGAACTCCTCTAAACCCAGCAGAGTATATGAGGTGCTGAGACCAAAGTAAAAGCAAGATATTCTTTATTCCCACAATGCAACGTGTTTCGCGGAAGTTCTGCTTCATCAGGCTGATGAAGCGGAACTTCCGCGAAACGCGTTGCATTGAGGGAATAAAGAATATCTTGCTTTTACTTTGGTCTCAGCGCCTCATATACTCTGCTAGGTTTGGAGGAGTTCTCTTTTGTATCTATATGCAAAATTTCAGGCAGTTTTTCAAAATATAATTTCTACATGTTTTGCTAGACCTTGCTAGGAGATGTGTACAAAGTGAAATAAGATATGTAAATGCCTTCCTGGTAAAACTGAATTTTCATAAACCGGAATGTTCCACTTCCCTTTCTTAAAGTCATGTGAATATTGATGATTAAACTGATATATTAAAAAAAAAATACATGAAATGTGGTGTATCCTGGAGAAGGGTCACCTTTTGCTACCATAAACACTGTTCAGGTGGCTGTTGCCTCCAAGGTCCCCAGCTTACTCTTAGGTCTATTACTGTAAATGTTTTGCTATGCAAGTGTATTTTTCTACATATGCATATGTCTTTATGCACTGAGACAAAACAAGTGCAAGGGGGTTAACTGTCTGCACCTTAAGAGTAGGGTCACTCATGCGTATTTTGCTGCATATTTGCTGCTGTGTATTTTCCTACCCATTGAAGTCAACAAAATCAGCTGCAGCAAAATACGGCATGTGAGACCCTACCCTTAGTAATAGTCTGCATTCATGAATATTCCAGGTCTAAACAGCAAGCTGCAACCTTTGTGGTTTGTCCCTTTACAGGGGTAGTACCAACAAAAGTGGATGCTTTAGGGATAAGAGCAAAGCTGATGTACCCTCTAGCAAAGGGAGGACTGGGTTCGGGTATCCTCTTGGCCAGCCTGTACAAAGCCGCAGATTAAAGGAGTGCTCCAGGATCTGAAAATCACTGCACAAAGTGGCAGATAACACGCCCTCTCAATGCAGCGCTATGGCAAAGCTGGAGATTGCCCAATGCAGCGCATTGAGGGGGCATGTCAGCAGCCACTTCTTGCAGTGGGCGACATGTGTCCTTTGTGCGGACTTCTGGGGCTCCGTACGGGAGATCACGGGGAGTCCTAGCTGTCGGACCCCCGCAATCTGACACTTATCCCATGTCAGTCTAAAGTCAAGTCTGAAGTTGTAGTGTAAAGTTTCAAGTGTCTAATCTTATCCTGAAAATGCAGAATAGTACAGGCCAAGACTGCCGCATGCCAGCTCTTACCCCTAGGGATAGAAAACCAGTCTACTCAGGATGAATACAAGTCAAACAATTCCCAAGTCTATATTCTTCATAGTTACAAGGACTGCGACAGTGATATACTACAAGCTATCGCTACCTAACGTGTCTATCATGTGTGATATTCACAGTCTTTGTCATCATCACTGTCTTCTGTTATAATGGATCTGCAACATTAGTAAAGAACAAGCTGTTATGCATAATTCCTGACTTTTGAGGTATTTATTCCTGGGGCTTCAATATGAATAGCTGCTTTATTTGAAGTATTGGTTAGTGGACACTGTCAGTTAACTACCAGGTTGTTAAACTTCAGCCACAGGACACTACAACCCTCATCATCATTCATACTAACTACAACCCTACTTCTGATGTCACAACATGATAACCTGCCAGCCAAGTGTCCAAATCCATTTCACAGCATTTATGCTGGATCCCTGCTCATCACCACAAACGCTAGTCCCGTAGTCTCCACTTCTATTCAGATATTTTTTAAGTTATCTTGAGTCTCCCAGATGTCGGACAGATGCAGGTGACTAAATCAATTAGAGGCGATTACAAAGTTCTATATCTATTGATTTCTGCAACTCATTGTCAGATTGACCACAGGTCAATATTTGACCACTATTTAACATGCCGTCTGTGAGAATACTGGTGACAATTCCTATGGACTCTGTAACGTACTCTCTACGGCTAGAGAAAAGAGGGTTTCACCATCATCACAGACAGAGATAAGAGCAGTAAGAGCAGTAAGACAATGGAAATCTCTGCCGCATGATGTTGTGATGTCTGACTGAATAAACAAGTTCAAGGGAGGTCTGGAAGTTTTTAATTGAAAAAAATATATATAATATTACAGGTTAAAGTGTACCTGTTGCCAACAAAAACTTTTGATATAATGTAGATAATACCATTATGTATATATTTGTAATACACATTGATTAAAAAAATGTGTATATTTTTGGGTGAAAAAAATGCTGACCACCACATTGGAGCCACGGTCCTCCCAGGCCACTTTATGGTGGCACAGCATATTTGACACATGGCCGTGGTGCCAACATTGGGATCCTGGCCACACTTCACCTTCTGCCGACATATCTTGCATGTGGCTAGGTTAACCTCCTCTGGATGCTTGATGAAAAACTGCCACACTGCCGAGTAGCTGATTTTTCCACCAACATTCTGCACTAATTGACTGCTACTGCCGCCGTCTACAGGAACCCCTGTTCCACTACCTCCCGGGAAGGTGGTCTCCCCCTGCCACGTTTGGCTCCAGACATTCCACTTCTGCCACCATGCTGACTGTCAATCATGCTACAACCTTGCTGGCTCAGCTTCTGCCTCACGGGTAACCTGCAACCCTCTTCTCCTGATGATGATGAAGCCCCTTCTGCACCTGGCTCCCAAGTGCGATCGGCTTCATCATCATCGAGTTGTGTCTGCACGTCACTGATGTCCTCCTCAGGTTCCTCAACAGTGTCTGCTTCAGGACCCTGAACGCTGGCAACACCACATCCCATGTCACTCTCCTCATCACTACTTGCCCGCCTAGCGGAGAAAGCGGTGGATGTCTCCCCTAGTCTGCTGCGACCTCTGCCTGCACCTGATGAATTTAGGCCCCTGCCACTCCTCTGTGCACATCCTGATGGGAGTACAATACTCTTCACTGCGCTTAAAACAGTAGGTGTGTACTTTTGGATGGCCTTTTACAGTAACTGGGCCCTTAAGACTTTATCAGGAACAAAATAGTACACCACTTAGATATGTGGTACGCACTTATGAGGGCAGAAACATGCGCTACAGAAAACGTAAAAAGTATTTGGGTAAAACACCAGCCGGTGAGTACTTTTGCCTGGACTTTCACAGTATCTAGGGCTTTGAGAGTTTAACAGGTACAAACTAGTACACCGCTTAGATGTAGGTATGTGGTATCCACTTATGAGGGCAGAAAAATGCGCCACAGTACGCTTAAAAAAGTATTTGAGTAAAACACCAGCCGGTGATTAATTTTGCCTGGACTTTCACAGTATCTAGGCCCTTGAGAGTTTACCAGGTACAAAATAGTACACCATTTAGATGTAGGTATGTGGTATGCACTTATGAGGGCAGAAAAATGCGCTACAGTATGCTTAAAAAAGTATTTGAGTAAGACACCAGCCAGTGATTACTTTTGCCTGGCCTTTCACAGTGTCTAGGCCCTTGAAAGATTAAAAGGTACAAAATAGTACACCACTTAGATGTAGTTATGTGGTATGCACTTATGAGGGCAGAAAAATGCGCTACAGTATGCTTAAAAAAGTATTTGAGTAAGACACCAGCCAGTGATTACTTTTGCCTGGTTTTTCACAGTGTCTAGATCCTTGACAGATTAAAAGGTACAAAATAGTACACCACTGAGATGTAGGTATGTGGTATGCACTTATGAGGGCAGAAAAATGCGCTACAGTATGCTTAAAAAGTATTTGAGCAAGACACCAGCCAGTGATTACTTTTGCCTGGCCTTTCACAGTATCTAGGCCCTCAACAGATTAACAGGTACAAAATAGTACACTACTTAGATGTAGGTATGTGGTATGCACTTATGACGGCAGAAAAATGCGCTACAGTATGCTTAAAAAAGTATTTGAGTAAGACACCAGCCGGTGATTACTTTTGCCTGGCCTTTCACAGTGTCTAGGCTCTTGACAGATTAAAAGGTACAAAATAGTACACCACTTAGATGTAAATATGTGGTATGCACTTATGAGGGTGAAAAAATGCACGCTACAGTACGCTAAAAATAGTATTTGAGTACAACACCAGCCAGTGATTACTTTTGCCTGGACTTTCACAGTATCTAGGCCCTCAACAGATTAACAGGTACAAAATAGTACGCTACTTAGATGTAGGTATGTGGTATGCACTTATGAGGGCAGAAAAATGCACTACATTATGCTTAAAAAAAGTATTTGAGTAAGACACAGCCAGTGATTACTTTTGCCTGGCCTTTCACAGTGTCTAGGCCCTTGAAAGATTAAAAGGTACAAAATAGTACACCACTTAGATGTAGTTATGTGGTATGCACTTATGAGGGCAGAAAAATGCGCTACAGTATGCTTAAAAAGTATTTGAGCAAGACACCAGCCAGTGATTACTTTTGCCTGGCCTTTCACAGTATCTAGGCCCTCAACAGATTAACAGGTACAAAATAGTACACTACTTAGATGTAGGTGTGTGGTATGCACTTATGAGGGCAGAAAAATGCGCTATAGTATGCTTTAAAAAGTATTTGAGTACAACACCAGCCGGTGAGTACTTTTGCTGGGCCTTTCACAGTATCTAGGCCCTTGACAGATTAACAGGTACAAAATAGTACACTACTTAGATGTAGGTATGTGGTATGCACTTATTAGGGCAGAAAAATGTGCTACAGTACGCTTAAATAAGTATTTGTGCCCAACACCAGCAGTAGACAACAGTGTACTAAACTCAAAATTGCACTCTCTCTCTCTCAAAGGCTATTAGGAATGGACTGCTGGGTATGCATTATACTGTCTACAGACTAGTATAACCAGCAGACCATTTGTTGTGGAACAAAGACACAGAGTTGTGCTAAATACTTTTTCCTCCCTCCTCTCCTAACGTTTCTCCAGGTGAGCCAGCTTGTTCAAATGTATGAGTCAACACACAGCTCTATGCCCCTCTCTGTCATACAATGCTGTAGAAAGTGACTAGGAGGTTAATTGCTGCAGTAAAAAAAAAAAAAAAAATCGGTGAAAAACGCACTGCTCCCTGTCCAACAGAACACTGACGTGACTAGGAGGTGAAACGCTGCTGGAAAAAGCATTTCTGTGTAACACACACAGCGCTGTCTGCCCTATCTCTCTGCAGTGAAAGGATAAAGTGACTAGCCAAAATATGGCTACCGATTATATAGGGCTGAGACATCACAGTGGTGACTGGCTGCTGATAGGCTGCATCCTGCATGTGATTCAGGGTCATCCCGCCTACCCTTGTTCCCGCCTTCCCAGGATTCCTTACCCCATGTCCTCACATGTTGTCAGGATTTGGCAGGCTGGAGGTGGATCCTCTGTGTCAGAGAGGGATTGGCCTGGACTGTGTCAGTGGACCGGTTCTAAGTTGCTACTGGTTTTCACCAGAGCAGCCGCAAAGCGGGATGGGCTTGCAGCGGCGGTAGCAACCAGGTCGTATCCACCGGCAACGGCTCAACCTCTCTGACTGCTGAGATAGGCGCGGTACAAGGGAGTAGACAAGAGCAGGGTCGGACGTAGCAGAAGGTCAGGGCAGGCAGCAAGGATCGTAGTCAGGGGCAACGGCAGGAGGTCTGGAACACAGGCTAGGAACACACAAGGAAACGCTTTCACTGGCACAATGGCAACAAGATCCGGCAAGGAAGTGCAGGGGAAGTGAGGTATTTTAGGAAAGTGCACAGGTGAAGATACTGATTAAAACCCATGCGCCAATCAGTGGCGCACCGGCGCTTTAAATCGCAAAGACCTAGGGAGCGGGGCCGCGCGCGCCGGGACAGCACAGACGGGGAACGAGCCTGGTAAGCGGGTCGGGATGCACATCGCGAATCGCATCCCGGCTGGGGACATAATCGCAGTGCACCCGGTCAGCGGGTCTGACCGGGGCGCTGCGAACAGGAGAACACCATGAGCGCTCCGGGGAGGAGCGGGGACCCGTCGCGCTCAGCGTAACACATGTGGATCCCCCATTTTAGATGCCCTGTAGCCTGGACTGCACTAAATGGAGTTTAATGAAGCGATTCACACTATAGAATTGTGGCAATATTCGCGTTCGATGCAAATCGAATTTTTCATGAAATTTGTAACGAATTTTGATTAGTCAGATTTGATTCGCTCATCTCTAGAAGTGACCAAAAATGCGTAATTCCAGACTATGTTTTTAAGTTTACAACAGGGATGATTCAAACTATTATTAGGAAAGGGGCTTATTTACATTTATTAACATTTTTTTTCCACATTTTATTCACTATTTTTAAGTCTCCATAGGGGATTATTACATGTCATATTAGGATTGCATACATTGAACAAAGCTGTACCATAGCAGAGCATTGATCAGTGTTATCAGCACTTTGTTAATGTAGGCTGCTTAGGCTACATGCATTATTAGAGCACTGATTGGACAAGCCAAAGGCAGGTAGGGACCCTCCGCTCCTCCTCTTAACTGATCGGAACCCTGCAATGCTGTCACAGTGGTCCCGATCAGCTCCCTGAGCTAGTCAGCAACGCTATCGTCTTGTTTAGATGCCGTTGACAAATTTGATTGCAGTTTCTACTGTTTTAATGCTTTACATCAGCCTGATCGGCGATTTCCGGCATTCGCCATGGGTCCCGGCTGCTGATGGCAACTGGGACCCACCAGGAGCTGGAGCTCCACCAGAGCTGAACACGCTTTTATACAACCAAAGTGGGACTAGGGCGTACATTTACGCTCGATGTTCTGATGGAGTTACGAACTGGTTTGAAGCTTTTATTCTTTTTGCATGCTACAATAAAACATAACTTTTAGACCAATATTCCAATTTTTCTATGAAACAGCATAGAAGTCATATTAAAACTATTGTATTAGAGGAGACATCCCAAGATTATAACATATCATCAATCCACATGATAGGTGTTAAAGGAGTAGTCCAGGTCAGAAAAATGTATCCCCGGCTCTCCTCCTGCATGGACTTGTGTCAATCACTGCACAAAGCGGTGGTCAACATGCCCTCTCCATGCATCTCTATGGGAGAGCCAGAGATACCCGAGCTCAGCGATTCGGCTTGCTGACCCCACCTCTGTGCAGGAGGAGAGTCGGGACGCCAGGCAGGAGATTATGACGGTCCCAATGGTAGACCCCCCCCCCCCCAAACTGATATTCCCTTTGGATAGGGAATACATTTTTCTATGCTGAACAACCCCTTTAAGTATCTGATCAGTGAAGGTACAACCACTGGGACCTCTGCCGATCATGAGAGAAGGGTTTGATTGCCCCCTCTGTGTAAATATAGAGGTGGTCAAGTATGCATGCTGCTTCTCCATTCACTCTTTATGGCAGTGTTTTTCAACCAGTGTGCCTCCAACTGTTGGCATGCTGAGAGTTGTAGTTTTGCAACAGCTGGAGGCACGCTGTTCTACAATATGTTTTATGGCAAAGGTGTCCAAAGGTGTCCAATTCCCTGCTCTGACAGTCAAAGGCTGTTCAGACATGCTGGTAGCTGTAGTTTTACAAGAGCTGGAGGGCCGCAGGTTGGACACAGCAGTTCTATGGGTATGTTCATTGCGGACTGGCTGCAGATTTTCCCAATTAAATTTAATAAGGAAGTTAAAATCTGCAACAAATCTGCAGCAGATCTGCAACAAATCCACAGTGTGAACTCACCCCAACTCACTATATTTATTACTTTTATTCCTTATTGCAGCTTGTTCAGGAGTATATTGTGAGTTGGATTTCCCTATAGCTTTACCGACACTGTGTTCATTTTATTACCAGCTGTAAAGGGGCTTATATAGATAACAGGAGTATATTGGGAGTATATTGTGAGAACACAAGGTCACACGTGTCACAATTATTACCAAGACACAACTTGGTCGTTTCCCTATAGATGGTCACAAGAGACTTTTTGTCTCATAAGAAAACATTGACGTTTGCATCATGCTCTTGGGAATCCTGCAATATTTCCAGGAAAATTAAAGGGGTTATCTAGTATTAGAGAAAAAAAAAAAAAAAACATAGATACTGTCTTCCAAAAACAGCACCACCTCTGTCTTTAGGTTGCATGTGGTATTGCAGCTCTGCTGCATTAACTTTAAAGGAACTGAGCTGCAATATCACAGACAAACTGAGGACAAAAGTGGTGCTGTTTCTGTAATAAAGCAAATCTATGGGGGAGATTTATCAAAACCTGTGCAGAAGAAAAGTTGCTGAGTTGCCCAAAGCAACCAATCAGATGGCTTCTTTCATTTTTCAGAGGCCTTTTCAAAAATAAAAGAACGTCTCTGGAGCAATGGAAAAGGTCCGGGATCTTCGGCATGTACCGTGCAAGTATCACAGGAGCGTATTGCAAAAGGTTTCTTTATTGCCCAATACACTTAAACGCGCTTCGAGGCTTCCTGCCTCTTTTTCAATAAGACATAGGCTTAATAACATGTATAGTGTGCAGCAAGCTTTTAAAATGGAAAAAACCTGCAAAATTCTCGGGTTCCTCGCCGCCCACTTGTGACGTGCGCACACTTGTGACGTATCATATTTTTCGTCCTATAGGACGCACCGGCGTAGAAGACGCATCCTATTTTTAGGTGCAAAATCAAAAAAATTAAAGATTTTGAACCCAATAGTGGTCTTCAACCTGCGGACCTCCAGATGTTGCAAAACTACAACTCCCAGCATGCTCGGACAGCCGTTGGCTGTCCGGGCATGCTGGGAGTTGTAGTTTTGCAACATCTGGAGGTCCGCAGATTGAAGACCACTGCATAGGAGGTAATACTCACGTGTCCCCGCCGCTCCGGACCCGTCACCGCTGCCCTGGATGTCGCTCCATCGCTGTTGCCGTGTCCCCGTCGCTCCGGAACGTCTCTGCTGCCGGCCGTGTATCCTCGCTCTCCGTCGCCGTCATCACGTCGTTACGCACGCCGACGCACGTACCCGACGACGTGATGACGAGGAAGGAGAGCGCCGGCCATACAGGGGATCCCTGAACGGAGAAGACACCGAGGAGGCAGGTAAGGTCCCTCCAGGTGTCCTGTAAGCACTAACCCGGCTATTCAGTCGGGCTGTTCGGGACCACCGCGGTGAAATCGCGGCGGTCCCGAACAGCCCGACTGAACAGCCGGGTTAGTGTCACTTTCCCTTCAGATGCGGCGGTCACCTTTGATCGCCGCGTCTGAAGGGTTAATACAGGGCATGACCGCGATCAGTGATGTCCTGTATTAGCCGCGGGTCCCGGCCGTTGATGGTCACAGGGACCGCCGCGATAGGGGTGTATTCGCCGTATAAGACGCACCGACTTTTCCCCCACAGTTTTGGGGAAGAAAAAGTGCGTCTTATACGGCGAAAAATACGGTAACTTGCATAGTCACCAAGTTGCTATTCATTCATGCGTTTGTAGTGTAAACATCCTGTCCACGTCGTGTCCACACGTCGGGCGTTTTTTAAGACAGGAGTTGCTCCCAGAATGGAATACTAAAAAGGTACATATAAATCAATGAATAAATTAAAACCGCAATATAGACAACAACTGACAAACAAATGAATGCATATGCATGTATAAATAAGAGAAAAATTGAAATAAAAAAATAATAAAAGGAGCTAAATTAAAAAACACTATTCCGTTCTGCATTTTAAGCAGAGGTTAGAATGCCGGCGCGTGATGATCACTGCTGCTCGTGGTAAAAGTGTCGCGCCTGTCTATTAATAGTAGGGTACCGTAACAAGGGATATAGGTTGTTCACAAGAATGTGTCTATACGCTCCTGTGAATATATACAGTAGTAGTTAGGGTGTAGCGATAATGTTACAGTGTGTCGAGCATTCAGTGGCAATATAAGTATACAGTTTCTATACATTGCAATTGAATGAGGTTATACATCTAGTTAGACCAGAGTGTGTGCTAAATGATACGTGAATGATGATATAAATGCCTAGTCTTACACCATCACGGTGCTTACTGGTTTCACAGGGGTTGTATTTAAATTTTGTTTGAATTTAAACAACAACGTGACGAAATAGGAATTAAGGGTAGATATATGTTTGCAACAGAATGTCGCTGTGCTTAAGAGAGGTTTTGGAGATTATGAACTGCATGATGGGTAATTATTTTAGTACCGACCGATGTGCCTACCCATATTATCATTAGGAGTGATTATATGATATAGAGGTAATCAAAAACCGATATTCTTTCGTTCAGAAGGAATATGTTGGTAGCAAAGTTTTAATAGGCAAATGTCAAAGAGGGTGTGTGGGCTGTTGGTAAATAGCCCATTAGGCTTGAATTGAGGTGGATAACGTTATAAGTATATTATATACATATATATCTCTCCCTACACATATCATACATGTATATGTACACATACATATATATATTCTACGCATTACACGTGTAGGAGGGGGGCTAAACAAAATGCCCTAAATGCTGTTGGAGTGGCACTAATCATCGTAACTGTACCACAAACACCAAAATTTACCATCCTATACACCCTCCAGGCATTTGTTAAGTCCCAGAGGATGGAGAGTATTCATCCTATAGATCCAATATGACTCCCTCTTGCATAGGCTTCTAAACCGATCTTCTGAATCTTCTGGAATTTGTTCTAATGCAGTGACTTTGAAATCTTTAAAATTACTTCCATGCGATTCCATCGCATGTCTAGAGATACTGTGTTTTAAAAATTTATGGCTAATATTATACCTATGCCCATTGAATCGGCTTCTAAGTGGTTGAGATGTCCGGCCGATATATTGCAACCAGCAGATGCATTCAATGAGATAGATGATGTGAGTGGACCCACAGTCCATGTGGGATTTAATAGGAAAATACTCCCCTGTCTGATAAATGTAATGGATGCATGATTGAGGTTTACACATAATTTGCAAGTTTTTTTTTACCACATCTGAAGCATCCTTTTGTAATTCCTATGGTCTCAGTACTCCCATTTCTCATTGGTTTCTTTAATTTACTTGGTGCAATATTATTCTTAATTGTGGAGGCCCTCCTATATGTAAAGTTGGGTTTCTCCGGGAGAGTTTTTCTGAGTATGGGATCCTGCTGTAGAATTTTCCAATGGGCTCTCACTATATTACCAATGGTTTTAAATCAATATAGCGTTTATATAAGACAATGAGATTCCTCCAAGGGTGGGTTTTATAGATATATTTATTTTCGAAGTCCCCCATATAAAGGTTAGCGAATGAAGGTGCGAAACGCGTCCCCATCGCGGTCCCCGTGATTTGTAAATAAGTCTTCTGTTCAAAATTACAGTAATTGTGGGATAGAATGTGGGCAATGCTATCGGTGATGAATGTTCTCTGTTCCGGAGGCATTGTGCTGCCTTTGGATAGTATGGATGATATGACCTCAATTTCCATTTTGTGTGGAATATTAGAGTATAAGGCCGACACATCTAGGGTTGCCCACTTGTAATTGGGTTGCCATGGTATCGGTTTCAGTAAGTTAATCAGAGTAGGAGTGTCTTTCAAGTAAGAGGGTAGATTTATTACATATTTTTGTAGCATGACATCTACATAATTAGAAAGATTATTGGTGATGGAGTTTACTCCGGAAATGATGGGGCATCCGGGTGGGTTGACGGGGTCCTTATGTAATTTAGGGAGATGGTAAAATATGGGGACGAGGATTTTTAATTTTGATAAAATCTCTCTCCTTTTTGTCCAGCACTCCGATATCATACGCTCTATCCACAAGATGGTGGCATTCCTTCTGGAATTCTATTGTAGGGTCTGTAGGAAGTGTTCGATAATAATCACGTCACACGGAGCTTCAGCCTATCACCAGCCGAGGCGGGACATCGCTGCGGCCGGTGATAGGCTGAAGCTCCGTGTGACGTGCCGGGCTAACAGGAAGAAGAATACAGCCCAGGGACCGAACACCTGCACCAGAGTGTACCGGAGCTCCGGGGGCTCGGTGGCAGGTAAGAAAAAGTGTGTTTTCTTTTATTTTGCAGCCCGGACAGGATTAAAGGAAAAAAGTGTGCGCCGGAGTACTCCTTTAACCCCTTTAAAGGAGTTATCCAGGGAATAAGACCTATCCCTATCCACAGTAGAGGGGATAAGTGTCTGATCATGGGGTCTGACTTTTGGGACCCCTCCGCAATCTCCAGAATGGGGAACACCTCTTATGTCAGAATACTACGGCCCCCACCGAACAGGTTTCGGGAGTAAGGGCCCGCCCCACCAATCACCAGCAGCGGAGTTTGTCACGGAAGGTGGAGGCCAGAGTGTTCAGACAGCCACGTTCATGAGATCGCAGGGATACCAGCGGTCAAAACTCCCTGCTGCCCCCAGATCTAAGCCCCAACCGCCACATGTGGATAAGGTTTTAATGATCTTCCAATCTGTTATTAACACAAGGGAGAAGATCTCAGGGGTGAAGTCTGTCATCTTCATCCAACACATAATTTTTAGAACGAAAGAAATCTGTACAAAGGCCAAACACCTTGCATACATTGTATACCTCCTGCCCAGCAAGAACATACAGTAAATCAGTGATTCGTGCAGTGCAACTTAACTTCTTAAGGATTCAGGGTGTACCTGTACACCCTGTGCCCGCTCCCACGATATAATGCGGGGTCACGCGGTGACCCCGCATCATATTGGGTCATCCCAGCGGCTAATGGTAGCCGGGATCCGGGGCTAATACCGGACATCACCGATCACGGTGATGTCCAGCATAAACCCTTTAGATGCAGCGATCAAAGTTGACCGCCGTGTCTAAAGTATAAAAAAAAAAAGCATTCCCGACAGCTCAGTCGGGCTGATTGGGACCACCGCAGTGAAACTGCAGGTGTCCCGATCAGCTGAGGATGCGCAAGGAGGGTTCCTACCTTCCTCCTCAGAGTTCGATTGACGATTAATTGCTCTAAGCCTGAGATTCATAGGTATGGACCCAAAGAATAGGGGATAAGATGCCTGATCGCGGGGGTCCCGCCGCTGGGGCCCCCGTGATCTTGCAGCTGTCACGCCCCCTCCCATAGGCTTGCATTGAGGGGGCGGAGCGTGATGTCACAAGGGGGCGGGGCCGTAACGTCACAATGCTCCGGTCCCCATGATTGCCAGTAATCAGACCCGGAGCGAACATGCTTCGGGGACTGATTGTAACGGGGTGCTGCGTGCAAGATCACGGGAGACTCCAGCGGCGGGACCCCCGCGATCAGGCATCTTATCCCCTATCCTTTGGATAGGGGATAAGATGTCTTAGCGCCGGAGTACCCCTTTAATAGGTCTTTATTATTTTTGAGTTCTCTCAAGGCATTTTTTTCTTTCTTAGTGATATTTTCTCTCCTTTTTGCAATCTTGCTTTCCAACAAAAATAAATTCTCCATAATTAGATCCTGGAACCTATGAATGGGTAGGCATCTTGAAGAAACAGGTTAAAAACCCGAGTTTTTTACAATAAATCTGCCTGGCTTAGGGGAATGTTCCCAAGAATCAGATGAGTTGTTTTCAAGAAGACGTAGATCGCGCAAGGCAATCCGTTCTCGATTCTACAATTACCATGTTCTGATATAGGTATAGGACTAGGGTTGTCTGGCATAGGTGTGTGATCATCATTAATGCCGAGTAAATGTCTCCTTAAAGTTAATGCACTTACAAATTTATTAATATCAATAATGGTGTCAAAATCATCAAAATGCTTTGTGGGACAAAATCCCAGACCCTTACATAGCAAGCTTATTTGGGGTTCTGTGAGAATGAAGGAAGAAAGACTTATGACATTTTGAGTTACTGCCTTCTCCTCCGCTCTCTCTGAGAGTGACTTGGACCGGTGTTTTCTCACAGCACGCCTACCGCGTTTTTTGATTTCTTGCTTTGGGGTCAGGGATTACGGGCCATATAATTAGTATTTTCAGAACTAAGATCAGATGTATCTGACTGGTCTGACACAGAATCTGTGAAATCAGAGTCCCCAGAATTAACTCCTTAACTATGAAGGATGTGTATTTACGCCCTGCGCCGGCTCCCACGATATGCCGTGTGGTCACCCCGCGTCATATCGGGTCGGTCCCGGCGGCCATCAATGACCGGGACCCGCGGCTAATACAGGACATCACCGATCGCGGTGATGCCCTGTATTAACCCCTCAGACGCGCCGATCAAAGCTGACCGCCACGTCTGAAGCAAAAGTGAAAGTATCCCGGCTGCTCAGTCGGGCTGTTCAGGACCGCCGCAGTGAAATCGCAGCGTCCCGAACAGCTTACAGGACACCAGGAGGGACCCTACCTGTCTCCTCGGTGTCCGATCGGCGAATGACTGCTCCTTGCCTGAGATCCAGACAGGATCACATGCATGTTAATACACGCCAGTGATCTGTGTAAAAGATCAGTGTATGTAATGTTATAGCCCCTATGGGAACTATAACATTGCAAAAATAAAGTTTAAAAAAAAAGTGTTAATAAAGATCATTTAACCCCTTCCCTAATAAAAGTTTGAATCCCCCCCCTTTTCCCATAAAAAAAAAAACTGTGTAAATAAAAATAAAAATAAACATATGTGGTATCGCCGCGTGCGTAAATGTACGAACTATAAAAATATATCATTTATTAAACCACACAGTCAATGGCGTACACGTAAAAAAATTCCAAAGTCCAAAAAAGCGTGTTTTTGGTCACTTTTTACACCATTAAAAAATGAATAAAAAGTGATCAAAAAGTCTGATAAAAAAAAATGGTACCAATAAAAACTTCAGATCGCAAAAAAATGAGCCCTCATACTGCCCTGTACGTGGAAAAATAAAAAGTTATAGGGGTCAGAAGATGACTTTTTTAAACGTATACATTTTCCTGCATGTAGTTATGATTTTTTCCAGAAGTACGACAAAATTAAACCTATATCAGTAGGGGATCATTTTAACCGTATGGACCTACAGAATAATGATAAGGTGTATTTTTAACCAAAATAGGCACTGCACAGAAACGGAAGCCCCCAAAAGTTACAAAATGGCGTTTTTTCTTCGATTTTGTCGCACAATGATTTTTTTTTTCAGTTTCGCCATGGATTTTTGGGTAAAATGACTAATGTTACTGCAAAGAAGAATTGGTGATGCAAAAATAAGCCATCATATGGATTTTTAGGTGGAAAATTGAAAGGGTTATGATTTTTAAAAGGTAAGGAGGAAAAAACGAAAATGCAAAAACTGAAAAACCCTGCGTCCTTAAGGGGTTAAAATAACCTTTTGTTCATTTTTTGCAGGTATTTTCTTTTGTTTCTTCAAGATGAATTTGGGGGTGGTAAACACTTTTTCCCATTTCTCCCAAGCATAAACAAAGTTTGCTCGAAACTATATTCCTTATATGATTCAGACTTGCAAGGGTTCATTCTGGATGTCTTATGATATGTGCTATCACATAATTTTTCATGTATGGGGGCTAAGTAAATTGGTTTGTTTTTTGGTATGAAAATCTGTATATTTTCAGTGAAACCAATCCATTTTTGCACCACATAAAGTGTTTCGGTAGATATGTGGACGACATTGTTGTCATACGGACAGGTATGGAATCCGAAGCTTCGGACTTCGTCAGCTACATGAACAACAATGTCCACAGTCTCTGTTTCACAATCAAGGTTCCATTCCTTGATTTTGCCTTAACTACTAACACACCATTATCCAGAATGGACACCTGCACTTACAGTAAACCTTTCACTGGCAACACCATTTTACATGCCACTTCTTGCCATCCCCACCCTACAATAACAGGAAAACCGGTTGGTGAATTTAGAGCAAAAAGAACCTGCTCAACCAGAGACAACACAGTTACAGAACGGGACACAGTATGTAGTCGTCTCAAAGCTGGAGGGTAAAAAACTTGGATGTTAGAGAAAGCTAAACACAAAATTCATGATAGATCAAGAGCAACCCTGCTCGAGAATCGGAAGGGGGCACAAACCAACAATCAGTTGGATTACCAGAATAACGTTTCCTTTGTCACTACATATAGTGTAGAATTTGGTGCCATTAAAGCCATTGTAAATAAATACCTTCCAATTATCAGACAGGTTCCGGCTTTGGATATTATTTTAAAAGAAGGGTGTAATTTTTCTTCCCGAAAGGCCCCAACACTAGCCAGTATTCTCTCTTCAAGTTTACTACCTCCATCAACCCTAAAAATGCAAGTAACTGGATCAAAACGCAGGGTTTCCATAGATGTGGACAGGCAAGATGTGTAGTGTGCCAGTATGCCATAAAAACGTTTTCCTTTTCTGATGCACGTTCTAACAAAATCTATAAGATCAGAGACTTTCTTAATTGTGATTCTTGTTTTGTAATATATAAGGTAACATGCTCCACTTGCAATTTGACATATATTGATTCTAATAAAAAAAAGTGTACAAAAAAAGCATTCAGGAACATATCAGGGGTGCAGTCAATTCACTTAATATGAATGCGTCCAATGTACCTCGTCACACCCCAACAGGTGTCGACCATCACTGTCAACCCCCCCCCACCCGCCCACTGACTATAAATATGTTACAATTTTGTACATGCTATAGGTTTCGTTAAAGAGTCGTAGACTCGAAACACATCAAATGTGCATACTGAGTGTTTGTTCACCTTGTTCCTGATGATTTTAAAGCTGTAATAAACTTGGAGTATTAAGTCTGCCGGCTGCGAAACTTTTCCTTCTTCTGCTTGACGAGAGTGTGACCGTTCACCCCGCGCCCCAGTGTGTTGACAACTTCCTTGCTGTTTAATTTACAAATCTGTTTAACTTTCTGGCACCAGTTGATTGAAAACATTGTTCCACCGGAGTACCCCTTTAAGTCTTCTGTCAACATACAGATACATATCTCTACAGATCGCTATTTTACTCCGGAGCTAAAGATACTCAGTGGAGCTAGTCTCTACTACTTTTTCATGAGGGTCCTAAACAAGAAGCCCCCTTTATAAACTCAGAATATCAAAAATAGGTTTTCTACATATGCTAATTCCTTTAACATATTTTCCATAGGGTTGTTTTTGTGCAGTCATAACTTTTCACTGTGCAGACTTTCATGGCATGCCAGAAGTTGTAGTTTTGCCACAGCTGAAGAGCCTATTTTGTTTTTTAATTTCCCCGAGTGTAAACACATCATATGATCAAAGTAGTGTATTAAGGTTATGTGCTGCCCTAGGCCTGACTTGTAATGTAACTACCTTTGTAATGTAAATTTGATTGCCCCTTCTTATTAAGACTACACCATTTCCTTAAGACCCACCCCTTCCTGTTTTGACCCCACTTACCCTCTTTATGCTTCACCCTTTCCTCGTGCTCTACCTTTTCCTTTTTTTTTTTATGGATGGTAATTTGTATATTTTGTTGTTTTGTATACCCTTTCAAATGTTTATCATTTTAGGAGCTATTGTTCTTTAAATAAAATAATAAAAAGTGTAAATCCAACCATTTTAACCAAGATCAGTCATCCATGTCAGGGTTGGGGATGAGTTGGTGCCAGAATGTCTCTGTCCCTTCATTGCTATTTACAATTGATCACTAAGTGATCACTAGAACCCTAAATTTACCACCCACTAAATTAAATATGAAACCTAAAATATAACTTTTATTGACAATCCATTAAAATTTTTTGTGTATATGTCTCCAGTTAATTGCTGCAATAACATATCTACTGCTAGTACATGTTAGTGTTTAATGTATGATTCCATTGCCTCGGCTGCAGTCCGACTGGCAATTTGAACTAGGAGCACACTGTAGTTAAAAACAATCACACATAAACCCTCCCCGACGTTTCACCACAAGCAGTGGCTTTATCAAGGACTAAAGGGTCAATGGTATGTGGTTGAGCTCTGTTTGGGGTTTTATAACCTCCTATTTAGTGATGTCACTAACAGGAAATGATTACACAGTTACTTTGCCCATCTGGTTGGTTTACTAATTTTGACTGACAGCACTACACCCAATAAGAAGTCCTCCATTGGATGTACACTTAACCAAGTTACACCTCTTGACAAACCATCCAATCGCTAAACACTGCACATTTATGATCTATCTGATTGGACAGGATTACATCCACGTATATGCGCTGATGGAGCTGCGCTAACATTTGTCTTCTACAGCGCTCAATTGTTTATATACGCAGGCGTCACTTGTATTGACATGCTATGACGTACTGTGTCCTGAATGGATGTCCCTGGTGTGATGTAGCTGCGCCGATGAACCTGCGCCAGCACTTACACTCCTGGATGAATTGGGCGCAGCTACATCACACCAGGGACATCCATTCAGGACACGGTACGTCATAGCATGTCAATACAAGTGGCGCCTGCGTATATAAACAATTGAGCGCTGTAGAAGACAAGTGTTAGCGCAGCTCCATCAGCGTACATACGTGGATGTAATCCTGTCCAATCAGCTAGATCATGAATGTGCAGTGTGTAGCGATTGGACGGTTTGTCTAGAGGTGTAACTTGGTTAAATGTACATCCAATGGATGACTTCTTATTGGGTGTAGTGCTGTCAGTCAAAATTTGTAAACCAACCAGATGGGCAAAGTAACTGTGTAATCATTTCCTGTTAGTGACATCACTAAATAGGAGGTTATAAAACTCCAAACAGAGCTCAACCACATGCCATTGACCCTTTAGTCCTTGATAAAGCCACTGCTTGTGGTGAAACGTCGGGGAGGGTTTATGTGTGATCGTTTTTAACTACAGTGTGCTCCTAGTTCAAATTGCCAGTCGGACTGCAGCCGAGGCAATGGAATCATACATTAAACACTAGCATGTGGTTACATGTAGTAGATATGTTATTGCAGCAATTAACTGGAGACATATACACTAAACTTTTAAATGGATTGGCAATAAAAGTTATATTTTAGGTTTCATATTTAATTTAGTGGGTGGTAAATTTAGGGTTCTAGGGATCACTTAGTGATCAATTGTAAATAGCATTGAGTAAATTAACCCTCCACCCATTGGTCCCTTTTGTTGTTATCTGTCCCTTCATTGGCTCACATTTCTGCCATCCCCCTTTCCCCATCAGGGCTGGCCACCCGGAACAGAATTATCATCAGGCGCTGCCCCCTAATAAAGGTCTGCCCTAGGCATGGGGCTTGATGACCTAGCTAAAGATACAGGGCTGGTTTAATGTTTAAAAGATTGTGTGACTTGGTCATTTACCAAAAGGCGGAGTATACCATAGTCGCTCTAAAGAAAGCTGCCTTGAGGTTTCCTGTGCCATATGCTTGTTGGACTTCAATCTCAAGATGCAGCAGGAGGATTGTCCATCTTTTATGGCGTAAGAAGATAACATTATTCCTGAGCTGCTGTGGAATGTCATTCTGCTCCTCAAGAATGGATTTCACTTTTAAGATCCATATCTGAGCTTGTATTTTTGTTCATGGTAAGTTCCTGAACTTGTCATGATGGATGTTGTAATGTTTAAAGAATTGTGGAGGCAAATCGACACATGAGATGAGTGAATGGTAAGAGAACCTGCATACTCATTGTTGTTCGGAATGTTGTTTAATGGGACATTATGCTTATTGTTCACGTATTGATGTAGCAGAGCTGAATTTGTAAAGTGGTGCTGCTCTGTTAGATAGAGCCATGGACTGGCAACCCTAATGTGATTTTACAGTAAATGAAATAAACTCTGCTGAACATGACAAACTCAGCTCTATTATATCTGTGTGCGGAGTGCAACATATGTTTATAGAACATATTCCAGAGATAACTATTGTGGTGGGCTTGTAGGGGTAATGGTGAACAGGGGTGTTGCAGAGTGGTAGAGTGTAGGGTATAGGTTTAACCCTTAATTGTCGTGACGCCAGGGTGCGGACTTCCTCAATGTAACTAGTCTTACCGCCACCCGTCCCAGGAACGATAGGGAGGAATAAAGGATTGTCCACAGCAGAGCTTGAAGTAAACCAAGGACGAACTTTACTGCAGATTTTATGCAAGTGCAGATAATATACAGTCTTTTGTAAGAGGACCGTTGTACAGGCTCCTCACAGGTTTGCTGGGACTTTGTAGCTGAATGAGTTTGGATTTTGCTAGCCACTGTGTTACTGAATTTAGGGGTAATTTCGGTTTAGTAGTCACACAGGAATTGTAGGTGTTGAGCTGGATTAGCTCACGCTTTGTGGCTGCTGAAGGAATAGGCTTCAGACCTAGCTTGAATTGTAGTAGATGATACAGATCTGTTGTTTGCTTTGCAACCAGGAACTAAGAGAGAGAATTAAGTGGCAGCAGCCCCTTATATATGGAGGGGGCAGGATCAAAGCTCATTGGTTTAGCAAACCTGTCAGTCCTGACCTAAAGCATTATGGGAATATCACATGACCCAAAGGTCCTTGAACCTTAGCATAACACAATTTATTAACAGTCACATGACATAAGGTTCTGTACATCAATATACTATAATAGAAAAATATATAAATATATATATTAAACACAATATTAAGAGGCGACTAGGGGTTAGCCCTCCAGGAGATCCCTGAGAGCACGGAGGGACTCTGGCTGTGGGGACTTTAGACAGAGGGAAAGGACCAAGTCCTGTACCGGGACACCACACTATGACATCATGGAAATGGTTATACAGGCTATCTATCTATCTATCTCATATCTATCTAATATCTATCTATCTCATATCTATCTAATATTTATCTATCTGTCTATCAATTTAAAATAAATAGTAGGCAGCTCTCCAGAATTAAGTGAAACAAAACTTGTGGTTTATTCCATGATGTGGTAGACAACGTTTCAGCGGTCTCTCACTGCCATTTTCAAGAGACCGCTGAAACGTTGTCTTCTACATCATGGAATAAACCACAAGTTTTGTTTCACTTAATTCTGGAGTGCTGCCTACTATTTATTTTGTATCAAGGTGAACCGGAGCACTGAGGCTCTTTTGTGCCTGCACTCAACTCAATCTCGTCTGGATGTGTTGCTTTCTATTAGACTTTATCTATCAATTTATCTATCTGTCTATTAATCTATTGATCTTACACATTATCTAGCTTTCTATTTTATATCAATCTACCTACTATCTATCTATCTATCTCAATCTTATACCTAATTATGTATTTATTTTTTATTTTATTTGTTTATTTAATCTTTATGTCCCATCTATCTATTTATCTATCTACCTACCTATCTATCTTATACAGTGACCCCCCCGACCTACGATGGCCCCGACATATGATGAAATCGACATACAATGCTTTTTTATGTCGGGGCCATCGCATTAAGTGCTATCCAACAGCGCCAAATGCTTAAGCTGCTGCCGGATAGCAGCTTAATGTTCCCCGTGTGGTGCGGTAAGTATTACTTACCCCTCCACGATGCTCCGGGCTGCCCTCCGGGTCCAGCGCTGGTCTTCCGGTGTCTTCTCGGCCCTCTCCGATGACGTCAATACTCTGCTGCGCACGTCATCCAATAGGAATGGCGTACGCAGCGGCGTAATGACGTCGCTACGCAGGCCCAGTAAGGCCTTGCGGAAGACAGCAGAGGACCGGAGAAGACAGAAGAGGACCGGAGAAGACAGCGGAGAACCGGAGAAGACAGCAGAGGACCGGAGAAGACAGAAGAGGACCGGAGAAGACAGCGGAGAACCGGAGAAGACAGTGGAGAGCCCAGCGGAGGCCCGGGGACACCATCTCGAGCGACGGGGACAGGTGAGTACAGCTTCCTATACTTTACATTGCACGAATCCCTCAACATACGATGGATTCGACAAACGATGGCTCGTTTGGAACGAATTACCATCGTATGTTGAGGGACCACTGAATCTATCTACCCAATATATTTATTTGTCTATTTATCTTAAATCTATATACATACCTATTTCTAACTATCTATATTTCTTTTTCATATAAATCTACCTATCTATCTATGATCTAAGACTCCTTAGAATAACTATGAGCAATGTAGATATAGTATTACGCTTATTCATTTAGTATGGACATGGTTTCCCTTTTGGCACTAGTATATTTATATTGCTCTATCACAAGCTGTTTGTTTGCAGCAGTTTTGTTAGCTAGCTATATTAAAACACCAAGGGGGAGATTTATCAAAACCTGTCCAGATGAAGAATGGTGCAGTTGTCCATAGCAACCAATCAAATTCCTGCTTTCATTTTTCAGAAGCCTCTTTAAAAATGAAAGAAGCGAGCTGATTGGTTGCACAGGTTTTGATAAATTTTCCCCCAAGTCTATAGTTTTCTACCTTGTTCCAGTGTTCAGATCAAGGAACAATTCATTGCTATCACACCCAAATGCTCCTGTGGTCCCTTGGGGTTAATATATAGAATCCAAGCATGAAAGCAGAGCATATAATACACACTTGCTAGACTGACCCACTGGGGGAGATTTATCATTGCTTTTAGAGAATTTATTTTCGTCTATGTTTTGGCGTAGTTCAGGCGCAAGCAGCATATTTAGCGACTTTTATGCGCCTTTTGATATAGACAGTTTCACTCTTTTTGCCTACCCGTAGAACTTTTTCTTTTTGACCATGCAGTGGTCACATATTTATCATTTGTGACTTTTTTAGGCGCAAAGCTATACCACCTACCAGTAGACGTGAGAATCACTTCTACCTTCCACAATTCAACCTTTAACCTCTTGTGGACGACAGCGTCCCACTCCCCTTCTATGACACGCGCTCAGGAGCTGAGCGCAGGTCACAGCTGGGTGGTCCTGGCGGCTATCTGCCACCAGGACCCATCTCTAATGCCAGACATCACCGATCACGGTGATGCCCGGCTTTAACCCCTTAGACTTGATTGTAGCGTCTAAAATGCAAGTAAAAATGTCCCGGCAGCTCTGTGAAAGTAAGTAAAAACACCTAACCTGCCAAATTCAGGACCTATGAAATTTTCTACTTCCCTCCCTCACAAGCGTCTAGAAAAAGTGTATGTGGTAGAGCTTTTCCCACCACAGCAGATTCATCCTGCTGCACCTTCTTGATAAATAAGATGCTCGCTAGTCAAACCCACCACCCAAATAGGAAAATAGCTCTACCATAGACATTCTTTGATAAATCTGGGCCATTGTCTTTAGTAGATATTCAGCCATTAAACTGGTTGACCTCTTTGGGCAATCCCTTTTTCTTAGAAAGATTCCCAATAAAGATTTAATTACTTTGTGGTGACCCATAGTTTTCTTCAGCAAGATATGAGGATTCCAATATTAGGGCTATTTCTATGTATATATATCCCACAATTACACAGTGTTGTACACATTTGTATGAAATCTATGATTACATCTTTATCAATTTACTTAACATCTTTTTCTATTTCATTTGTAGCTGGAACCGCTGCAAAAATGAGCAAACTTTTTTTCTGGTTCTTTATGGCAACTCTACTTATCCTTGTTGTCATGAGGTTCTCCTATATTTACCACTCCAAGCTGGACATTAACATGTTTATGACCGCGATTAGAGAACGGACTTTGAAGAACATTATGGAAGACAAACCTCCCAGAAAGGAGTTAGAGCCAGTAATAAGCAAACCCAAACCACTGACGGGTATGTGGACTGTCAATGCCATTGGACGTTTGGGCAACTTAATGGGCGAGTATGCAACACTATATGCCCTTGCTAAGATGAATGGCCACCAAGCTTACATTGAGCCAAATATGCACAACCAGCTGTCAAAGATCTTTAAGATTAGATTACCTGTGCTTCACCAAGATGTCATAAACCGCATCAAATGGAGATGTTTTGGACTACACGACTGGATGTCTGATGAGTACAGACACATTGAAGGGGAATATATCAGCCTTGGAGGTTACCCGTGTTCATTTACTTTCTACCACCATATAAGAGATGAGATTCTTCGAGAATTTACTTTCCATGATTTTATTAAAGAGGAGTCTAACGCTTATCTTGAAAAAATTCGAGGAGACAAGAAGAACGTCACCTTTGTCGGGGTTCACGTTCGGAGGGGAGACTATGTGTATGTTATGCCAAACTCCTGGAAAGGGGTGATTGCTGATAAAGGTTACTTGCAAAAAGCCACGGACTACTTCAGAAATAAGTATGAGAACCCTCTCTTTGTGGTCACCAGTAATGGGATGGATTGGTGTAAAGAGAATATAGACAATTCATTGGGTGATGTCCACTTCGCTGGAGATGGACAGGAGGGCTCGCCTGCTCGGGATTTTGCATTGCTGGCACATTGTAACCACACCATCATGACCATAGGAACGTTTGGTATTTGGGTGGGTTACTTGGTAGGAGGAGAAACAGTCTACTTAACCAACTACACTTTACCTGACTCGCCCTTCCTTAGACTTTTTAAGTATGAAGCTGCTTTTCTTCCAGAATGGATCGGGATTCCGGCGGACCTTTCACCACTTCTTAATAAGACCAATCCTAAATAAGTGCTCACCTAGTTGTCAGTAAGGCCGTTAGGACAATCTTTATTAGGAGAAAAATTATGAGGTGCTTTAAAAGGTAAAAATACCGTTCACAACAGAAAGTAAAATAATACCTTCAAGCACATTGATTCAAAACCCTGGTGCTGGAGCAAATTTCAATAACATTTAATACCAGTATAAGGCTATGTTTACATTTGTGTCCGAAAAGAATATTACCATTTTGCAGGTTATTGCTGTGGGTTATTGCACATTTTTTAAATAATTTCTTTCACTTATAAGCCATGTTTACACACTAGTTGTTATTTTATTTTTCTTACAGTGAACACGACCACAAATAATTTTAACAACTGTAAGGAATTACAACTCATTGGGGAGATTTATCAAAACCTGTCCAAAGGAAAAGTTGCCCAGCTGCCCATAGCAACCAATTTTTAACAAGGCCCCTGTAAAATGAAAGAAGGGATCTGATTGGTTGCTATAGGCAACTGGACAACTTTTTCTTTACACAGATTTTGATAAATCGCTTGTTTTACACAGTGTAAACATAGCCTTAGTAGGTATATAAAAAAAAAGAGAGTAGACGCCCAATTGAAATAAATAAATGTAAGAATATTTTTGATAATCTTACAAAATCCCAACATTTTACATTCAGTGTTTCCTCTTTAACAATATTATTCTAAAATGGTTCAATATGAATGTTTTAATTCTTTATATAATAAATAATTCTTTATTGGGGGTTTGTATGAATGTTGCAGCGCAGCATCTGTTGTGTTTTTTATATTAGTTGGGCTCGTCCACACCACAGACATCTCACTGGCTAAATTCTACTGCGAACATTGGGGGAGATTTATCAAAACCTGTCCAGAGGAAAAGTTGACCAGTTGCCCATAGCAACCAATAAGATCGCTTCTTTCATTTTTGAAAAGGCCTCTGAAACATGAAAGAAGCGATCTGATTGGTTGCTATGGGCAACTGGGCAACTTTTCCTCTGGACAGATTTTGATAAATCTCCCCCATAGTTTTAAACAAAGAGTAAACATGTTTATTCTTTGGGCAGAATTCTGCCAGACTGCACTGCCATCTATAAACCACCAAAGTGGCATCTTCTGCAAGTGGAATTTAGCCAGCGGAAAAGTCCGTAGTGTTGACAAACCCCAATTGTCTGGAAAAAAGACACTGCGAAAAATCATGCAACGATATAATATATTTTGTGCAATTGATGCAGGGAGGAGAAGTGCAAGTAGGGGGAAAAAGTTATAAAAGATAAAGTCCCCCTATACAGTTGTATTAACACAGCATCACCCCTGGGTCTGAAAAAACATAGGGGGAGATTTATCATTGCTTTTAGAAAAAAAATTTTTGTCTATGTTTAGGCGCAGTTCAGGCGCAAGAAGCATATTTTGACATTTTTATGCGCCTTTTGATATAGATAGTTTTACTCTTTTTGCCCTATTTGACCGTGCAGTGGTCACGTATTTATCATTTGTGATTTTTGTCAAAAGTCGCTATTTTGTGTCCAAAGGTACTTTTTAGGCATAAAGCTATACCACCTACCAGTAGGCGTGAGAATAATTTCTACCTTCCACAATTCAACCTTTAACCTCTTGTGGACGACAGCGTCCCACTCTCCTTCTATGAAACGTGCTCAGGAGCTGAGCGTAG
Source organism: Hyla sarda (assembly GCF_029499605.1). NCBI lineage: Eukaryota > Metazoa > Chordata > Amphibia > Anura > Hylidae > Hyla > Hyla sarda. The sequence continues at coordinate 24,063,653 of NC_079198.1, read as the reverse complement.
GTCATAGCTGGGTGGTCCTGGCGACTATCTGCCACCAGGACCCATCTCTAATGCCAGACATCACGATCATGGTGATGCCCGGCTTTAACCCCTTAGACACCGCAATCAAATTTGATTGTAGCGTCTAAAATGCAAGTAAAAATGTCCCGGCAGCTCTGTGAAAGTAAGTAAAAACACCTAACCTGCCAAATTCAGGACCCGGGAAAGTGTCTACTTCCCTCCCTCACAAGCGTCTAGAAGAAGTGTATGTGGTAGAGCTTTTCCCACCACAGCAGAGCTGCGCAAAATTCATCATCCTGCTGCACCTTCTTGATAAATAAGATGCACACTAGTCAAACCCATCACCCAAATAAATGTGGGGAAATAGCTCTACCGTAGACATTCTTTGATAAATCTGGGCCATAATTCTGTATGGAAAATACAATGTGTTATTAAAGGGGTATTCCAGGCCAAAACTTTTTTTTTATATCAACTGGCTCTGGAAAGTTAAACAGATTTGTAAATTACGTCTACTAAAAAATCTTAATCCTTCCAATAGTTATTAGCTTCTGAAGTTGAGTTGTTTTCTGTCTAACTGCTCTCTGATGACTCACGTCCCAGGAGCTGTGCAGTTCCTATGGGGATATTCTCCCATCATGCACAGCTCCCGGGACGTGACATCATCATTGAGCAGTTAGACAGAAAACTTCAGAAGCTAATAACTATTGGAAGGATTAAGATTTTTTAATAGAAGTCATTTACAAATCTGTTTAACTTTCCGGAGCCAGTTTATATATATATATAAAAAAGGTTTTGCCTGGAATACCCCTTTAAGAATTCAAAGAAACTGATATTATTCTATTTTATTCTATTACGATGGGTGTTCACATCATGATTTTACCTTTTTTTACCATATACATTGGGAAAAGTTCCTAACCTACATGATAAATATGATAAACTGTCCATTTCCAACGTGTTTGCTAAACATAGGGGAAAAAAACATTTAGTAACACCCCTAATTCCAATTTCTTCCAATTGTACTGTATTTTTATGTGTCCTTCCTTCTGCACCCCCTATTTTTATATTGGCTCTATTGCATAGAGAAGAAAATAACTACTAATAAATATTGGTTCTATTCTTATTTATCATATTTATTATAGACAATTATTGGTTGATGCCACAAAATGTCCACCTCGAATTACTAGATAATACAAGACTTAGGCTAAGTTTCCACTTTTTCTGGCAGTTTTTGAGCCAAAGCTAGAAGTGTACTCAAAAGGAATAGGACATATGAAGGAAGGAATTACACTTCTTAGCCTTGGGGTGGCTTTATTTGATGCCTATTGAATATCCAAGGGAGAATGGACGTCAAGACACTGACGCTAGTTTTAGTAGCAGTCAAAGAGGCATGTGACGAAACCATTGGTGAATGAGTAGTTATTAGGTGGTGGAGTTAAAGAAAAATTCTGGTGTAAAATTCTTCCTATATTGCTGGGGCTGTAACTCCGGTTGTGACTCTTCCCAATCCCCACTGCTCATCTCCTCTGCCTGCTTCCAAGATGAGAAATCAGAGCAGGAGCTGTCTATATAGCCATAGTCCCAGATATATAGTAATCATTTTAGAATATGAGAACGCGCCTTTAAAAACACATATGGGTAGATTTATCAAAACCTGTGCAGAGGAAGAGTGGTGCAGTTGCCCATAGCAACCAATCAGATCGTCTCTTTAATTTTTAAATAGTCCTGTGGAAAATGAAAGAAGCAATCTGATTGGTTGCTATGGGCAACTGCTCCACTCTTCCTCTGCACAGGTTTTGATAAATCTCCCCCATGGTGATGTAGTTAACACGGCATGGTTAGAGACTTTCCTTGTTGCTGGAGGAGAATTTTTGTAGCATACAAGAGAGAACAAGGCAGCTCTTAGGACCCATCAGGAAACACAAAATGATTCTGTGATAGTGTCTATTACCCACCTTCTGACCTTCAGCAGACAGGTACCAGGATATACAGTCCTTTTATTATGTGCTGTCTGACACTCATGACATACATATGCCTGGTCATACCGCCCTGGTACCTCCCAGCCATTGTTTGAATTGTTTCGTTTACGACACAGGCAATTGTTTAGTTTACCACAGGAGACACCACACTGGGCAGTGATCGAGAAGTCTCATAAATACAAATGTCCGATATAGTTTCATAGATTCTGTGAGCCCTGCCGGTGCAGAGAGTTTGATTCTAATAGTAACCTGTAGGACTGTGAAGAAACTGCTGGGTCTATTGTCCTACAGCTATCAGCTGAGTATGCAGGGTACTGAGTGGTCCCATATTGTATAGGACATACTGTATGTATTCTGTTACAGGAACGCCCTTACATGTCATTATATGAGCACATAAATGGAGCAATATTGCATTGGCCCCTAGTATGATCTACCAGAAGCAACTTCTCTGTAGACGTTTCCCAAATGGACTGTGTAGAATAGAGATTCTGAGTGGGAGACCCTGCTGGGGTATCTCCATTATAGAATAGAAGAGTAGAATATTATTTTAGGGAACAATTGATTCATTATTAGATCTCAAACTATTTGTTAAGTTATACACTAAGTAGAGGAAATCTCTTGTCTATCGTGAACATGGAAATACATTCTACCATTTCTCTGGGGTAGCTAAAAATAAAAATATTGCAACCCGGGCTCATGTATTGTATACCCTTAGATTAAGCACCTTTTATGGCCTTAATTTCCATTTATAACTTAAAGATGCTGCTTTATAAAGACTCCGCTGATATGAATGGAGAAACCATTGCTGACTGAGTAGGCATTATGGTGGCGGACCTTCAGTGGTGAGGGAGTTAACATGACATGGTAAGAGACTTTTTATTTTTACTGGTACTGGAGGAGAATTTATTGTAACATAGAGAGAACAAGGCCCTTAGGACCCATTAGATAGCCACAAGGGGCATGTTTCTCTGGAGCATCAGATTCAACATAGAGTCCTTTTGTATCATGGTCTACTGCCCATTTTATCAGTTTCAACAGACAGGTGCCAGGATGAATAACCCCTTACCGTGTGCTAACAAATGTCTAACCATGCCATCCAGGCCCCTCCCAGCCATTGTTTAAATTGTTTAGTTTACCAATGAGGCACCACACAACCGAATCTCCGGATTCCGCATTGGGATGCTGTTGCGCTGTGCAAACGGCAGAATTTCCACGCCAGATGTTTTTGCCACGGATATTACATTTTTCGTGTCCAAAGAAAGAATAAACATGTTCATTCTTTCTGCGGACACGGCAAGGAATTCATAGCCTTTTTTTTGAGGCGGCACATTCATGTGCGATCGTAGCGCCGGCATGTTAACTTGGCCTTACGGTCCCTCACACCCACAGTTTTTGAAATGTCTGCATGGAGACCCTCACACTAGAGGACTCGGTGGTGGAATACTTTTTGATAGGCTCACTCTCATGGGACCCTTCTAACAAAAACAGATTATCCAATGTTGACAAGTCGTAGGCTACAAAGTAATCTTAAATACAGACCCAAGTGTGGTGTAAAGGTCAAAATCCACTAGAGCAGTGGCCTCTAAAATGTGGCCCTTCCGCCGGTGGCTGTCCGGGCATGCTAGAAGTTGTAGTTTTGCAAAAGCTAAATGGCAATAATTTGAAGACCACTGCACCAGAGCTGACTACATACAGTTCAATTTGAGGTCCATAGCGTGACTACAGATAAGTCTGTGAATCCAATTCTGTTTTGCAGAATTCTTCTTCTTATTATTATTTTTTTTTTGTAAAGCCGAAACAAAAGAAGAATCACACACTTGCATTCCGTGTGCAGCGAGCATGCAAAAGATGGCAAAGAAATATGTGGCTAAGCAGTATTATATTCTGCTTACACAAACAGCCAGACAAGATGCAAAAGTTAAATATACATCTGCTAGATGGCCGAGGTGGAAATTTCCATTAAAAGTGACATTGAAAACGTAGTTTGTGTGACCTGCTGGCATCAAGTTATAGAGCAGGAGGAGCAGAGCAGATTGATGTATAGTTTTATGGGAAAATATTCTGGATTACTTGTCTTTAATTAATTGGGCACTGTCAGATATAAAAACTTTTGATATCTTTGATATCTTGTATAACCAATAGGTTTTGCAATTGCTTTCTTTAGAGAATTTTCAGTATATCATACTGAAAAACCAAGTCAAACAACTGCCAAACCCCTCCGCCTGCTTGGACACATACTAGTCCTGCTGTGTCCATGCATCATCACCTATGCCATGGACACACTTCCTTGATTGACAGCTGTGAGCGCAGGGCTCAGAGCTGGAGGAAAAATCCTCCCACTGTCAGCTTGTGTCCCGCTACTGTCTGGGAGTTGTAGCTTTACTAATGCTAGGGGAGATGTGAGCAGACAGCATACTGAGGGAGAGGGCGGAGACCTTCACAGTGAGGCCACACCCCCTCCCTTTGAGAGGAATTCAGACGAGTGAGCTAAATTAAAAGTGTAATAAAAAATAAAAATAAAGGTGCTAGACACATAAAATATAGATGTACATGGTCAGGATTAGGTACTGAGTGATATATTTAAAAAAAAAAAAAATTTTGTTGGATCTGATGGGTACGCTTAAAGCTAAGTTCACACCAGCATTGTGTTCTGTTCAAACAACAGGACTTGGGTGGAAAAAAAAATACAGCAAGCAGTTATTTTTTTCTCCACTCAACTCCTACAGTACAATGGACACCTGATGGAAACACGACGGACCCAATTTAAAGTCAGTGGGACCCATTGGGGCCAGGCAGTGACCGTTGTGCTTCGTCCCATTCAGGGTCCCTTTGGCACAAAAAAAAGCGGAGCAGACCCTGAATGGGTGGAAGCACAATGCTGATGTAACTGTTATCTTACTTAGTTAAATCTCTGCTTATTTTAGGCTAAATATACAAGTGGGCGGTCTAACTGATTCACAGCCATCTGAGAAACCGGTCGGTTAGGGAGTAAGAAAAAAGTTTGTGTTTTGGACCCACTCCTGGTTTTGGGTACAAATACTGACCAAAATACTACATGTGAACATAGCCTTATGGCAAAAGAATTATAGTTTAATGGGATTCTTTAATACTGTATAAATATTATTTTTAATATTATTATTAATTTTTAATATTATTTATTATTTATTTTAGTATCACTTTCTCACCAGAGGACCCAGCACCCCTGTGTAAAATGGGATGTATGGCTGACAATGATAGAAGTAAGGGGTAAGGAGCAGCATGAACAATCCAGAAATTATTAGTGTGGCCCAGCCCGCAGGATACTTGAGTCATGTAATAGGCTTCTTAATGAATAATCTGCTTATTCTGCCTATGTAACACCACCCTTTTTAAGGCAATAAAGGAGAACTATATTGCATGCAACTAATACAAAATGGCGGAGACCGTGGTCATAGAAAATAAGGTCATTGTAGCCTACTGCAATCTTAGTTGTGGCACATTATGTAAGAATTTATGCAAGATACATATATTATGCAAAAAAGGTAATTGGCAAGATTTTCATTAATTTATATATTAAACGGATAAAAACCCAATTTTGTATTAGCAGAAACAAGTTTCTGTGGAAAGAATGCATGCTGTTAAAGGAGAACTCCACCCCTTAATCTCATCCCCCTATCCTAAGATGTCTATGGGGTCTAGTACCACTTTAAGGGTACGTTCACATGCGCTGATTTTTTAGCGGGTTTTCCGCTGCGTATTTGAAAGTGGGCGGGCTCTTCTCGGCTGTCCGCAGCCGATTTTCCGCGGCGGAATGTACACTGTGGAAAATCCGCCGCAAACCCCATTGAAGTCAGTAGGGACTGTGGTGGGTTTTCCACAGCATAAATTCCGCCACGGAAAATCTGCTGCGGACAACCAAGAAGAGCCCGCCCACTTTCAAATACGCAGCGGAAAACCCTCTAAAAAATCAGCGCGTGTGAACGTACCCTATGTCTTCTGAACCTTGTTCACTTTGTCAATAAAAAGTTAAAAGATTAAAATTAGTTAGAAGTTGCACACTAGTCAGTTACAGGTTTCACACCAGTTAGTTACAAGTTGCACACAAGTAAATTACAGGTTACACACTAGTTAATTACAAGTTGAACACTAGTTAGTTACATGTTGCCCACTAGTTGACTTTCTAGTGAGCAAAACAACAGAAACCGTTAAATAAAAATCGCAGTAAGATGCCCTGGGTGATCAGGGTGACAGTTTTCCTTTAAATCGTACCTGTCATAGTGCAAAAAAAAAAAGAAAAAAAAGTGATATGTTACTCAGGACCCAATCCTGATCATGTGCATATAATGTTTATGTGTCTCAGACCTATATATCCAGAGATATAAGCATTTATCTGCTGGTGAGTTACTTTTTCATTGTGCAGGCTGGAGGGGGCGTGTCAGTCGGTCTCCCTCACAGGAGCAAGCCTGTGCAGTCAGCCAATCAGTACTCTCTACTCTGTAACCCTTTCCTCTCTGGTTTTATGCTGTACATGTTACACAGAGGAAGATGCTTGGAGCTTGCCTGCAGTAATCAGAAGACATTATGGTGAATTCATAACAGGATAAAATGTCTAAATATAACAATAGATCTTTATAAAATTAGTGCAAGGATTTTTTAGATAAAAGTACAGCATTTTTATGAATACATGTTCTATCTGTTTTATCTTCTCCTAGTAAAGCTGGATGCTAATCAGCATAGCTGTCACTGTGTGTGGCATTCATCTTTCACAGACTCCTGAATGTCTTATCAACTTCTTTGTCATTCAGGAGTCCAAGAAAACTTTGACTATTTCAGCATGCTGGGAGTTGTAGTTTAGTAACAACTGAAGCTGCAATGTTTGTAAATAACTGTGTTAGAGCAGTGTTGCCTCCAGCTGTTGTAAAACTACAGCTCCCAGCATGTCCACACATCCTTTATCTGTAGTTTTGCATACACAATAGAAATCTCCTATACTGGATACCGGTATGCTTTACGGCCGGTATCCAGTATGCTGTAAAATCTAGACGAGTCTGTCTGGCTAAAAGACAGGCGACCCCTAGTGGTGGCTATTTTGAGCTTGAATTTCAGGTGAAAATGTAAAAATTTTTAACAGGTGTATATTGTGATATGTCATATTATAATGAGTCCTGCAATATATGAAAAGTTTTTAACAATGACAGTGCCTCTTTAAGGGAAGAAAAATTACCGGAGCTCCGCAGATTTTTCTTCCCTTAATCTCCTTGCTGTGCATGATATGTGGAATCGGAATTAAAGCATTTATGCATCTAACCTGGTGAGTGCTGCACTTAATTTTTTCTACTATTTTACCTGATGATATGTGGGGTGCCCTTGGTGAAGAAAAGAGGCCAGACACTTGAATAAATTAGCTACGAAAGAATCCCCATATTTATTATTTTGGTAGAATTCTACCCAGAAATGAATTACCATCTATGGGGAAGCATGTATTGACCAACAGAAAATTGGCGTTGATTTGGCGCCTGCTAAACACCAAATCTCGACCTGGAATTTCTCCTGGCATAATGCACAGACCCTTACTCCAAAGACCCCCAGTCCCGACTCTCAGGTCAGCAGGTACAGGCTGTGTGCACTTTAGACTGCTGAATGTCTCTCTGACTGATGTTCCTAGGTCTGTGTGAACCAGGTAAAGGATCCAATCTAATACACATAGGAAACTAACCTGAATATACAAGCACTGTCTGACTATGCAAAATTACAGACTCTTTTTCAAAATACCATTTCCTCATGTTTTGATAAACCTTGCTAGGAGATGTGTACAAAGCAAAAGAATTTACGTAAATGCCTTCCTGATAAAATCTGATTTTCATAAACCAGATTGTTCCACTTGACTCTGAACTATGTGCTGACTTGGTACAGACAACCTAGAATAGACTGGATTGTAGCTGATCTTGACTTGTGACTGGAGGTAATTTAGCGCTCTCTTTGTTTTGCATTTGGGCTCAGAGGCTTATAGGGTTTTTGCTTTTGCTTGTTCTTACTTTCTTTACTTTGGGCAGGTTGAGATACTAGTTGGGTACTGCAGACACTCAGCTGGGATCTTAGTAGCAGTAGTAGTATTTACTGCCGAGATTTTCACAAGGGAAGTCTGTGACTATTTGAAGATCATCTTTTCCTCACTTATGTTTCCTTTGGTGTAGAAGGAGAATCAGTGTAGTGTAGTATGGTGTGAAGTTGGGGGTCAGTGCAGTGTTAAAGTCAGAGGAGTCAGTGGAGTCTGAGAGGAAGTCAAGTGCCAAGCAACTACACTAAATCCCAAGTTGTGGGGAGAAGTTCCTGAGAACCAAAAGGGCCCCATAGGGCAGGTCAAAGATATTGAGAGTGAAAGCCTTTGGCAGCTCCGGTACATAAGTCAAAGTTTACCCCTGGAGGTAAGCGCATCTGTGAATGCATCATGAAGTACTCCAAGTCTGTGTTAGTTGTCTCCAAAGTCAGCATTGAGTCCAGTTCAGCCATAACAGCTGAACTCTAATTACAAGTCCCAGAGTGCCCAGTGATCTAAAGTGACTATCTTTGCAACTGTATTGCGCTACCAAGTTATATTGCATGGATTGTAACATCTGCCTGCAAGAACTTTCAGTAAAAGTGGTTTCTGTATCCAGTATCTGTGGTTTTTATTGCCCCAGTGCTCGGCCAAGGAAGCTGCTTATCGTTGGAGTGTGGAGATTAACACTACCCTAGTGTCACAAATTTTTGACTCTATGTAACAACACCCCTGCAGTACATTTTACAAGCCAACACCCTTTAGCCACCCCACATCTAGCAGAGAGACCCTAGATGTTAGTCCAGCACAGGGACAGATTTGGCCCTGAGGATTCATCCACACACTGAGACAAAAAATATGCGCAATATGGGGGACATTTATCAAGGGATTTAGAGCTCTCTTTTTGCTTACAAATGTCGCACAAAAAGTCGCATAAGCACCTAAGCAAATTTTTGTGCAACTTTTGGCTGTAAGCAAAGAGCTTACCAAAGTGAATTTTATTTTTCACTTTGTAGTGGTCAAGGATTTATCAAGTGCGAAAGTCACATAGAAAGTCGCAACCCCTCAAAAACACCCGGACCTGGCTTACAAAACGGCTTTGGAGAGCAATATTTCATATTTCCATGCTGCACACCTCCTATCTGTCTGCTAACTGTTGAAAGACTACAACTCCCAGCATTTTGGGGCATGCTGGGACTTGTAGTCTTGTAGCAGGTATTAGATGTGCGGTGTGGGAGGGTGGGAGACAAGCAAAGGGATGTAAATCAGTGTCCCTGTCATAAGTGAGGGTAGGGGGGATAGAATATGATGGAGCCCGGGCGGGCATCACTCGCCAGCGCCTACTCTGAGGCGCCTACCACAGAGTTTCTTCCCTATGTAATTTCACATTTCCCGCTGGGTCACGTGATTGGCTGGGACCAAGCAGGCAATCACGGGACCCAGCGAAAAATTTGATATTACAGTAAGGGATCCTATGCTAAAAGGAGCTAGGTCTGGCATCAGTCTGCGGGTGCCAGGGACTCCCACAGCCGGGCCGGGAGATGTGCAGGAGCCGTCCCTGTCATCCCTCAGCACTATGGTACACGCTGGAGGATGGCAGGGACGGCTCCTGCACATCTCCCCTCCCGGCTGCGGGAGTCCAGGGCGGCTGCAGTGTTATGTCAGCCCGGGCTCCCTTCGCTACATCACCACAGAATTGTATTTTCAAATTTCCCGCCGGGTCCTGTGTCACAGAACCCAGCGGGAAATATGAAATTACAGTGACTACCTTATCACCGCCAGCCAGGGAATGGAGCGCATTACTACCCGCTTCCTTGGCTTGCACAACTACAACTCCCAGCATGCCCTTACAGTAAGAACATGCTGGTGTGATAGCCTCGGGGAGTAGGGTATATGGGGTGTAGCTGTGCGTTGACTAAAGGGTGTCTGGTTAACCCTTGCTATTCGTGATGCCAGGGTGAGGGCTCCTCTGTAATGTTTGTCCTACCGCCACCCTTCCCAAGAGCGATAGGGAGGTATAGAATAATTGAATGTCCATAGCCGGAGAGTTTGCTGAAAACAGTTGGAACTTTTACTGAAGATTTTATGCAAACTTCACAACAGGAACAGTCTCTACAAATGCAAATTCTCTTGGAGATTGACAAAGGTTGGGACCTTAAGCAATTTTGAGCAAGTTTTTAGATTGATATGCACTGTTCCACTGGATTTAGGGGATTTAGTTGCGGTACAATAGTCACGCTAGCTTTAGCGGGGATTAGTTTAGAACTCACGGTTTAGTTTAGCTGAGGCCGGTAGGTTTTCAAGCCTAGTGTGTCTTTGAAAGTTGCGCAGATCCATCTTGCTAGTCCGGCATCCATGAGAGCAGCAACCCAAGAGAGCGATAATTGGCTACAGCTCCCTTATATGGGCAGGGGCTGGACTACAGCTGATTGGTCCATTGCTGATGTCAATCACCTTTACATAGGATTATGCGTAGCATGTGACCCAAGGACCTCCAAAGGTCCTCTAACATACCATAGAGGATTTAACCCAGTCACATGACCGAAGGTCCTGCGACACTAACAAGGTAAGTATACTATACATTATATTAAATATACATTACTATTAAATGTGTACATGTAAAACATCACAGAATTAGAGTAGAGGAGAGGCGACTAGGGGATGTCCCACCTGGGGGACCCTACCTGAACGTAGTTACTCTGACTTTGGGGACCACCATACAAGGTACGGTATGCAATACGGTACCGGGACACCACGCTGGGAGTTGTAGTCATATGGTGTGGGAGATGTGTGGGCAAGTGACAAGCACGACTACAACTCCCAGCATGCCCTTACTGTAAGGGCATGCTGGGAGTTGTAGTAGTGCAGTGGTGGGCAGGAGACAAGCTTGTCACTCGCCCGCACTGCACAACTACAACTCCCAGAATGTCCTTACTGTAAGGGCATGCTGGGAGTTGTAGTCGTGCTTGTCACTTGCCCACACATCTCCCACACCACATGACTGCAACTCCCAGCATGTCCTTAAGTGGAAAAAAAATTAATAAACACACACACAGACACACACATATATGTGTACATATTTATATATATATATATATATATATATATATACACATACACATATATATGTATATATCACATTTTTTTTTCACAGCTGCTCCTGTGGTCGTGACAGAAAATAAATCCCAAAAGAATTTCCTCTGTAGTATACAGCCGCTAATAAGTACTGGAAGGATTAAGAATTTTTAATAGAAATAATTTACAAATCGGTTTAACTTTCTGGCACCAGTTGATTTAAAAAAAAAAAATGTTTTCCACTGGAGTGCCCCACTCCCTGGTGACGTAATGCTCCGCCCCTAAAGGCAGCTGCCAAGCCCCCCTCCCATAGGCTTGCATTGAGGGGTGGAGCATGACATTACAACGGGGCGTGGCCATGGCCTCACAATACTCCGCCCCCTGTTTCGCCCGTCATCAGCCATGGAGCATTCTGTGCTCCGTGCAGCTGGTGAACGGAGGGTGCAGCAGGAGAGATCCCGGGGTCCCCAGCGGCGGGACCCCTGCGATCAGACATCATATCCCCTATCCTTTGGATAGGGGATAAGATGTCTAGGGGCAGAGTACCCCTTTAAGTGGGTTAATTGGCTTATTATATATAGTCCACTGTTAAAGTTGGAGTTAAGGTGTAAGTTGACCTAAAGCTGTCTCTTTAAAGTGTACTTCATAGCCTAAACAAGCAGAGGGCTATTAGAAAAGTCATAACTAAAGTTTTTGGGATTCAAATGAACTGACCCCAATTGGGCTGATCACCAATGACCCACTCCCGTATGTGACAGCTTGTCACCTAGATCTGATTGTCACACTGGGAAAATAGCATCAAAATGGAAACTGGTGTCTCTAATGTTAGGAAAAAGGGGGTTGCAGCTGCCTAAACCTGTATCATTGGCAAACGGTTATTGATTAACAATGTATGTATTTATGTATTATAATGGACACAATGAGCTACTACTCATTGCCATAGAAGCATAAGAGGCTACTGCATACAACAGCAGCTGATTATATTGTGAATACAACAGAGAACTCAATAACAACAGATAAAGGGTTACCTAAGTGATAGTCCTTCACTTCAGGGAAACTTGCTGCCAGCCGTCCCCGCTGAGTGAGAGGGTCTGTCTACTGACAGTACAAGGATCCCCAAATTCATGCAGATGTGGATACCTTAACAAGCCCCCTACTGGAAAAGGGAAACTGTCTGATCGCGTTAAAGTGATAACAGGCTAATCCTGTACCATGTGGCTAGCCAATCTAGTAAGAGTAAGTACTAACAGACAGAACATTGAATTAAAATGAACATACACTACCACCCCGACATTTCACCGGACCTCTGGCTTTCTCAAGGTTGTGAGCAGTGTCACCACTCCAAAGAAAAAAACGTTATAACCCTCTTGCGTGGTGATCAGATGAACTGTTAACCAAAAAGAGACAATAGTTACCCCAGTGGGTGAATACCAGATCAAGAGGCATGAGTGTAAGCCAATAGGTGTGAGCAACATTCGAGTGGGCTGTGCTGTGCATTCCTGTTTAATAATTACCTGTAGTTATATTCACCTTGATTTCTTACAAAGTGACCCCCCCCCCCCCCCAGGCATACGTCACATCCTACTCCTGACTTCTGCACTGTCCCATCAGTATCAGACCACCCCTTAAAGGGGTTCTCCACTGCCTTAACCTACTTTTGGCAGTTAGTTCTGTGGCTATATGTTATTATGGCTTTTTTTCATGTTGCTAACCAGGGTGCCTCCAGCTGTTGCAAAACTACAACTCCCAGCATGCCCAGACACCCCAAGGCTGTCTGGGCTTGCTGGGAGTTGTAGTTTCGCAACAGCTGGAGGCACCCTGCTTGGGAAACACTGCCATAGCAAACCTTCAGGAGCTGTCCAGTGTTCCGGGACTCACCTCTGGCCAGGTTAGGGTTAACAATCCTCCAGCGCGTCAGGCCCGATGCTGACATCACTATGGCACATGCACAGATGATCCTCCGGATTGAGGACCAACTGCGCATGCGCCCATCACGGCATCCAATTCGCCGAAAGCAGCCCAATCTGCATTCAGCTTAGAAGAAGCTGAAAGTAAGGAGGGTGCGCGCTGATGACAACAGAGGATTCTGTCGCGCGGGAGGCGGGCACGTACGGAGCGAGGGGCAGGCCGGCCTCCAACACACCACCCTCCACGGTGACGTCCCGATGGCAAGATGGCGGCGGAAGAAAAGAAAAAAAAGTGGTCGAGGCAAGGCAGGAAGCAAATGAAGAAACCAGCTTCCGGGTCTGGAAAAAAGGTAAGTAAAACACCACATACAGAACCATTAGCAACATGAAAAAAAAGCCATAATAACATATAGCCACAGAACTAACTAACTGCCAAAAGTAGGTTAAGGCAGTGGAGAACCCCTTTAATCCCTCCAACGTCTTGTGTCTTACCATCACAGGTCCAGAGTGCTTTGCCTGACAAATCACTAGTGCGCATGACTAACACTAATATAACACTAAAGTGCAGGACTCCATGCAACTGAAAACTCCATCCACTTGAAAACTGGCTTACAGTAGATATGCAGCCTAAAACTTTTATGTCCCCCTGTGCCCGGGCTGCAAAAATAAATCAAACAAACTTTTAGTCACCTTCCTACATTCCCGTTGCTCTGGTATCGGCATCCCGTTCCTCAGCTGCCCGTCATGCTGCGGTCAGCGTATCGCCGGCTGCAAAGATGTCCCACCTCGGCTGATGATAGGCTGAGCGCAGTGTCATGTAAGGAGCTCGGTTCAGCCCCTTACATGACAGTGCGCTCAGCCTATCACCGGCCGAGGTGGGACATTGCTGCGGCCGGTGATACGCTGACTTCAGCGTGATGTTTCGAGCCTAAGAAGCACGGAGCCCAGCAGCACAGCGGACTAATGGGACGCCGATATTGGAGCAACGAGGAACATAGGAAGGTAAGTTAAAGTTTGTTTTATTTGTTTTTGCATCCCGGCACATGGGACATAAACGTTTTATGCTGCATATCTCCTTTCAGGACTGTACCCAGAAAGTGGTGATCAATGATTCCTATTCTGATTGGTCCCTGGTTATTAGTTATGTATCCCAAGGTTCAGAATTGGGCCCACTTTTGTTTAACTTATTTATGAATGATATAGAGCGTGCTTCAAGCTGCGGTAACAGGACCAGGGCATACAGGTATGCCCTGTGTCCTTAACTACCAGGAGGCAAAGGCGTACCCATATGTCCTGCGTCCTGAACCCATTAAACTGCAGGTTCCTGAAAGTAAACTTAAAGTAGTTTCTGTAACCCTGCATCTGTGGTCTTTATTGCCTCAGCACTTGGTCCAGGAAGCTGCTATCCTTGGAATGTGGAGGTTAACACTACCCTGGCATCCCAAACTCTTTTCTGGTCACTACACCCTGTCACTACACATGCCACCCCAGTTAGCTACCACACTTAAATGATTACCAAAGCAAAGAAAATAATGAGTTTACCAGTCCATGGCTGCTTATTTGCATCTCACTATCAAGGGCTCACAAGTCTACATACTCAAGGATAAACCAAGGATAAAACCAAGGATAAAAGATACTGACACCATTTTATATCAGAAGACGCTGTCTGTTTTCATTTTCTATCCTTTGTTCACTATGAAGGATACCTCAACCTAAACCAACCAGAATACATAGAAAGTACCCTGGGGGTCTAATACCACTATCTTCTCAAAGGCAACTCTCTCATCACTTTGCTAGCCCAAGGGGCGTAAGAGGTCTGGAGGAAAGAGCCCAACCACTGCGGCCACGATGAACTAGACTGTGACAACCTGAGGATCCACAACCTTCATTATCCACCTGCGTTCTACTAGGCCTCCACCCCACACACTCCCAGAGCTGCCGTACATGTGGATTGAACTTGGCAAATACAAAATATAATTGCACAAAAAAAAAATGCCTTGAAGTGCTGTGAACTGGATTCTCAGATCTATTGCCAAATTTTTATAGACTTAGATTTTATGAAAGGACTGTCTGAGAACATGTGGAGGTAGAGTGTGTATCTTGTGATAGCTTGCATGTCTTTGGCATTTTCATTAATTTTATTCACCAAATGCTTAGCTATGTTAAATAAGCAGTCTTGGTGTTGGGTACTATCGTAAAAGTATAACACTCTCTAGGCAATGCAGCTGCTCTTTCCTTCTGTTGAGTGGTAAGGGTCCTTAGGTAGAGTTGGAATGTTCCTTTTCCATTGCTATTATCTATTTTACAGAATAAAATGCTTCAAACACTATAATAATATCATAATAATTTTGGCTTGTATTGTCAAGATGTGTATTATACAGAAGTGTTTAACTCCGCTGAAAAGATTTTACTATTATGAAGAAAAAAAATACTTTAAATGGAAAAGCAAAAATCTGAAACTATCATTTAAGGTAAACATACACATTAGATTGTTGGCCAAACCCAAAAATTCTGACTCTTCAGACACTTCTCCATCCAACAGCAGATATCAGGGGAGAGAAGGATCAGCGTGTTGGATTTTGACTGCCCAATCATAAGGCAGAAAAGCTTATTCTAGAAGATAGAAGAGTCTGGCAGCGTCTTTCGACCACTCTTCCAATTCAGAACACATGCATGCTTGGCCAAATGTATGGGGGGGGGGGCGGGGGGCGGGACTGCTGACCAAACTTTTAGCTGACTATTATTTTTTGTATATGGCTGGTTTCAGGAATTACAAAAAGAAGCAATAGCAGAGAGGACAGAGGGGTCTTGAGCAGAGGGGCCTGAAGGGGGACAGATGAGTATGGAGGAGTCAGAAGGAGGGAAAGAGAGGTCTGGGGAACAGAGAGGGGTCTGAGGGGTCTAGAGGGAAGAGAGGATTCTAGAAAGTTCTAAAAGGGAGAGAGGGGTCTGCATGGGGAAAAAGAGTTTTCTAGTGAGAACCTTAACTATGAAATCATTAGTAAATAATGACAATAAGGACCATCAGTTTTTTCATCACATGTCCATTTTACTTCTTCTTCTAGTTCAAAAGAGTTTCAAAAGTTTTTTTTACTATAACAGCTTTATTTGCTATTTTTCAAGTCCTTAAAGGAGATCTTGGGCGATAAGTTATTTTTAATTTTTATTTTTTTAATCACCTATCCACTGCATAGGGGATAAGTAGCTGATCGGGGGGAGTCCAAGCACTGGGGCCCCCCCAGGATCACTGAGACGGGACCCGTTGCTCAGTGAGGAGTGCATGCTGCAGTCAGCACACGCTCCATTCCTTTCTATGGGAGAGCTGAAAGCACCCGAGTACAGCTCTAGGGCATCATCGGTGCTCCCATAGAAATGAATGGAGGGTGTGCGGCCTACCGGTAGACGACACATGCTCCTCAGTGAGTGATCGTGGAGGGGCCCCAGCGGTCGGATACGGGATAAGTAAATTTTCACTGGAGTAAACAACATCAGTATGTTAGTAGTAGAATCTACTGAAGGAACCTACTCGCTCCCGAGCCCAACGGACAATTTCAAGTGACGAGTGAAGAAAACAAATGGCTGTTAAAAAGAATATGGTGGTGAAAAACAAATAACTTGAGATGATGATGATGATGATGATGATGATGATGAAAATTCAAAAAGTCTTTACAATATTTGGGCTCCAAAGTCAAAAAAATGAAGGGAACATTTAAACAACACAATGTAACTCCAAGTCAATGACACTTCTGTGAAATCGCACTGTCCACTCAGGAAGCAAAACTGATTGACAATCAATTTCACATGCTGTTGTGCAAATGGAACAGACAACAGGTAGAAATTATAGGCAATTATGGAGTGGTTCTGCAGGTGGTGACCACAGACCACTTCTCAGTTCCTATGCTTCCTGGTTGATGTTTTGGCCACTTTTGAATGCTGGCGGTGCTTTCACTCTAGTGGTAGCATGAGACGGAGTCTACAACCCACACAAGTGGCTCAGGTAGTGCAGCTCATCCAGGATGGGATGCGAGCTGTGGCAAGAAGGTTTGCTGTGTCTGTCAGCGTAGTGTTCAGAGCATGAAGGCGCTACCAGGAGACAGGCCAGTACATCAGGAGATGTGGAGGATGCCCTAGGAGGGCAACAACCCAGCAGCAGGACCTCTACCTCCACCTTTGTGCAAGGAGCAGGAGGAGCATTGCCAGAGCCATGCAAAATTACCTCCAGCAGGCCACAAATGTGCATGTGTCCACTCAAACGGTCAGAAACAGACTCCATGAAGGTGGTATGAGGGCCTGACATCCATAGGTGGGGGTTGTGTTTACAGCCCAACACCGTGCCGGACGTTTGGCCTTTGCCAGAGAACACCAAGATTGGCAAATTCGCCACTGGCGCCCTGTGCTCTTCACAGATGAAAGCAGGTTCACACTGAGCACATGTGACAGACGTGACAGAGTCTGGAGACGCGAAGGAGAAAATTCTACTACCTGCAACATTTTCCAACGCGGGACATTTTGGCATGCTTCACGGGTTCTGCCTTAACCCTTTCAGGTACGGTCTGCAGCGGAGAAAGTAGCATGGCTTTGTTCCTGATATTTTACGCATGGCCACAGTACAGTATTCTTCACCTCCCTCCTTACTTTTTCTTGCGCCCCCGCCAAGCACAATTTCAGCAACAATGTCCTGTAAACTTTTTGGCGCAATTTCAATCGCTACTTGCGAAAATCCTGGACAGAATTCTTTACACATTCCTGCATGGGGAAGGACTAGTGGCACTTGTAATAATGGTGTACACCCTTTTTTTGTTGTGGGTGGTCAGGGTAGCAAAGTTATTAAACACACACACCCATATCCTGTTCGTAGGACGCCAAAAACTAAGTAGTGCCGGGGTGTTGCAACGGTGTAGCAGGGTCTGGTGGTATTAACCCTATGGGGTAAGGTGTTACTAACCCCTGATTTGTTGTGACGCCAGGATGTGATTATTTTCTGTAGAAGGCCCTGCCTAGGAGGAGGACGCACGCATGGTAAGTTACCAGCGGCATGTCATCTTCGGTGCTCCGTCCACTGCTCCTCCAGTCCCGGGACCTAGTGCTATGGCCTATATCTGATCATGACCCCTGACCGGAGTAGCGGTGGTCGGAGCACTGAAGTGGGGCAGTACACCGACATACAGCCTCCAGCCATACACTGTATATGGCTGAAGGCTGTATTTTTGTGGGGGTCACTGCCTACCTAATGTGGGGGAACTAAAACCTAATGTGGGGGGAACTATACTGCCAGCCTTATGTGGGGTAACTACAACCTAATGTGGGGGAACTATACTGCCAACCTAATGTGGGGGAACATACTGCCAACTTAATGTGGAGGAACAACAACCTAATGTGGGGGGAACTATACAGCCAGCCTAATGTAGGGGCAACTATGCAGCCAACCTAATGTGGGGGGAACTATACTGCCAACCTAATGTGGGGGGGAACTATACTGCCAACCTAATGTGGGGGGGGGGGGGGAACTATACTGCCATCTTAATGGGGGGGGGGACTATACTGCCATCTTAATGGGGGGGGGACTATACTGCCAACCTAATGTGGGGGAACTATACTGCAAACCTAATGTGGGGGAAACTATACTGCCAACCTAATGTGGGGAAACTATACTGCAAACCTAATGTGGGGAAACTATACTGCCAACCAAATGTGGGGGGAACTATACAGACAACCTAATGTCGGGGAACTATACTGTCAACCTAATGTGGGGGGGAACTATACTGCCAACCTAATGTGGGGAAACTATACTGCCAACCAAATGTGGGGGGAACTATACAGACAACCTAATGTCTAGTGTTGAGCGGCATAGGCCATATTCGAATTCGCGAATATTCGCGAATATATGGACGAATATTCGTCATATATTCGCGAATATTCGCATATTCGTTATATCCTCGTTTTATTTTCGCGTATGCGAAAATACGCGCACGCGAAAATTAGCAAATATGAAAATTCGCATATGCGAAAAGTAGCATATGCGAATTTTCGCATATGCGAATTTTCGCACGCCAGTCTCACACAGTAGTATTACAGCCTTCTTTACACCACACAAGCTGGAAGCAGAGAGGGGTGATCACTGTGATGTGTACTGTGAAAAAAATAAATAAATAAATAAACGAATATTCGTAATTACGAATATATAGCGCTATATTCGCGAAATTCGCGAATATGCGATATTCGCGAATAATATTCGAATTGCGAATATTCGCGAGCAACACTACTAATGTCGGGGAACTATACTGTCAACCTAATGTGGGGGGGAACTATACTGCCAACCTAATGTGGGGGAACTATACTGCCAACCAAATGTGGGGGGAACTATACTACAAACCTAATGTGGGGGGGGGGACTAACTGCCAACCTAATGTGGGGGAACTATGCTGTCAACCTCATGTGGGGGGAACTGTGCTGTCAACCTAATGTGGGGGAAACTATACTGCCAACCTAATGTGGGGGAACTATACTGCCAAACTAATGTGGGGGAACTATACTCCCAACCTGATGTGGGGGAACTATACTGCCAACCAAATGTGGGGGGAACTATACTACAAACCTAATGTGGGGGAAACTATACTGCCAACCTAATGTGGGGGAACTATACTGCCAAACTAATGTGGGGGAACTATACTCCCAACCTGATGTGGGGGACTAAACTGCCAACCTAATGTGGGGGAACTATGCTGTCAACCTCATGTGGGGGGAACTATGCTTTCAACCTAATGTGGGGGGGAACAATACTGCCAACCTAATGTGGGGAGAACTATGCTGACAACCTAATGTGGGGGAACTATGCTGACAACCTAATGTGGGGGGAACTATGCTGACAATCTAATGTGGGGGGAACTATGCTGACAACCAAGTGTGTGTGTGGGGGGGGGGGACTATGCTGCTTACCTAGTGTGGGGCAACTATGCTGCCTACCTAGTGTGAGAGAACTATGCTGCCTACCTAGTGTGGGGCAACTATGCTGCCTACCTAGTGTGAGGGAACTATGCTGCCTACCTAGTGTGGGGGAACTATGCTGCCTACCTAGTGTGGGGGAACTATGCTGCCTACCTAGTACTGCGTACTTAAAGGGGTACTTGACTGCTCCAGCATTTGGAACATTTTGTTCCGAACGCTGGGTGCGGGCTGCAGGGGTTGTGACGTCACGCCACACCCCCTCAATGCAAGCCTATGGGAGGGGGCATGTCGACCACTGCATGATACTCTGATAGTGCCCCTCCCGAGACTAGACTCTGGATCCACCCCTGCCTTGGAGGCTCACACAATAAAGTTCACCGCACACAGTATTAGTGACACTATTGTCTTGTCTCCTGTTCCAGAAATGATTGATATATTATGCATGACAAAGATGTGTAAAGAACAATGTGGTGTAATAAACTGTATTGCTTATCCTCCAGTCCACTCCTGTGCTGCTAGTGGTGCTCTCTTTAGTCATCATGTGATGCCCTGGAGGGGTCATGGGAGTAGGGCAGTGTCTGCTGGAATCAGTAGTCCCACTCACTTAGAAGTGGGGATGCTGCAGGTGTCATATGTGGCTGGAGTGGGTGATCAATCCTGGTAATCTTTAGCGACTTTGCTTAAAGGGGTAATCCACTGGCCAGTGTGGAACTAAATGTTCCGAATGCTGTTTTCGCGCCGCTTTGGTTGGCCACGCCCCCTCCCATAGACTTGCATTGAGGGGTGTGGCTATGATGTAACAAGTGGGCGTGGCTGACCCAGCAGCGTTTTTTAGTTCCACGCTGGCCAGTGGAGTACCCCTTTAAACTCCAGACAGACTCAAAAAGCAGCAACTCTTGGTGCCTAAGACAGCTACTTACCTTTAGAGACTATGTGGCCTGGGAATGTTGAGCCTCTATAGGAAGCTAATTATAATAACCCCATCTATATGCTAAAACATACTGGGGAGTTCTAGAAAGGAAATTGCAGTAATGCTGTCCACCAGAGGTGGTGTTAGAGAGCAGAAAGTGTATGTGAAGTATGTAAAGAGGATTAATGGAGTACTGCAGCCATAGACAATTTATCCCCTATCCCGTACTGTGCCCCAGAACTGCCGCAGCTCTGCACGGCTAACGTTTGTGTTGTCGACCTCAATAAGAGGTCAACAGACACACTCCCTTTATTCAGTTCTCTGGGAGAGGCAGGGATGCATGAACACAGCATCTCCGATGAAGCGTAACATAAATTTGTTGTACTGTATGTAAAATCCCCTGTAGAGGACTTTAACTGGTTAATGACCAAGGACGTGTATACAAGTCCTTGTGCCGTTAACTATGTATGGCGCGGGCTCCCAACTCGAGCCTGCGTCATACCGGTCGGTCCCCAGCTGATTTTTGTAGCTGAGGGCCGACGTTAATAGCCAACATGTGGCAATCGCCACGGCTGGCTATTAACCCTTTAGATCGCTGCTGTCAAAGATGACAGCGGCGTCTAAAGGGACACTTAAACAGTCATTGGTGGTCCAGTGGGGTTAATCGCCCCCCTGCAGCACGATCGCCGGAGGGCTTACCTCTCCTGCTGCGCTGGTCCCGGGTCTCGCATTGATAAAGCCTGGCCTGGGAGGACTCAGATACATTGATCTATATGAGGAATCTAATGATTCCTCCTAAAAGTCCCCTAAGGACTAAGGACTGATAAAGTGTTAAAAAAAAAAAAACTTTTAAAAAAGTTTTTTTTTTTTTTTTAAACACGCATTAACCCCTTCCTTATTAAAAGTTTAAATCACCCCCCCCTTTTCCCAAATTCCATATAAAAAATATATAAACATAATAAAAATAAATATAAGTGGTATTGCCGCATGCGTAAATGTCCAAACTATAAAAATATCACGTAACTTAAACTGCGCGGTCAATGGTGTATACATAAAAAAAAAATACCAAAGTCCAAAATTGCGTATTTTTGGAAACTTTGTAGGGGATAAGATGCCTGATCGCGGGAGTCCCGCAGCTGGGGACCCCCGGGATCATGCACGCGGCACCCCGTTTGTAATCAGTGCCCGGAGCGTGTTCGCTCCGGGTCTGATTATGGTCGACCGCAGGGCGGGCGGCGTGTGACGTCACGCCTCCGCCCCGTGTGACGTCACGCTCCGCCCCTCAATGCAAGCCTATGGGAGGGGGCGTGAAAGCTATCACACCCCCTCCCATTGGCTTGCATTGAGGGGCGGAGCGTGATGTCACACGGGGGCGGAGGCGTGACGTCACACGCCGCCGGCCCTGCAGTCGCCGGTAATCAGTCCCGGAGCGAACACGCTCCGGGCACTGATTACAAACGGGGTGCCGCGTGCATGATCCCGGGGGTCCCCAGCTGCGAGACTTCCGCGATCAGGCATCTTATCCCCTATCCTTTGGATAGGGGATAAGATGTTTAAGCACCGGAGTACCCCTTTAAACATCCCAGTATACGGAAAAATTAAAAAGTTATAGGGGTCAGAAGAGGACATTTTTAAACCTACAAATTTTGGGGTATGTAGTTATAATTTTTTTTTTTTAACAGAAGTAATATCAAACCTACATAAATTGGGTATCATTTTAATCGTCTGGACCTACAGAATAAAGATAAGGTGTCATTTTACAAAAAAAATGGTCTGCGTAGAATCGAAATCCCCCAAAAGTTACAAAATGTTGTTTCGTTTTTTCAATTTAGCCCCACAAATACTTTTTTCTGCTGTCACGCCCCATCCCATAGGCTTGCATCAGACCCGGAGCAAATACGCTCCGGGGACTGATTTTAACAGGGTGCGGCGTGCAAGATCACGGGGGTCCCCAACGGCGGGACCCCCCGCGATCAGGCATCTTATCCCTTATCCTTTGGATAGGGGATAAGATGTCTAAGCGCCGGAGTACCCCTTTAAGTGTCTGAGCACGGGGGGTTAGAATGTTGAGACCCCTCGCAATCTCCTGTACGGGACCCCGACGCTCTGAGTGAGAAGCGTGTGTCGTCTACCGGCTGTACTTGGGTTCTTTCGGACATGCCCCCTCCATGTATCTCTATGGGAGAGGCAGTGTAATGAAGAAAACTGTGCATGTAGCTGAATGTGACCCTTCACACGGACACAGTTTTCTGCTCTACAGCCGGCTCCTTCTCACTCCATACCCTCTCTCAGGGGGACGGGGACACAGTTTCTCCGCACATCTCCCAGCCTTTCTCCTACCCGCCTACGCCACACATCCACCATCCAAGTCTACAACCCCCAGAATGTCATCACGGTAAGGGTATGCTGTGTGAGTTGTAGTCTTGCAACAGTTAGTGGGCGGGTGATAGATGTGCTGGCGGGTTGGAGAAAGGTTTTGAAGCGCTCCTCTGGCTATGCTCCAGGGTCTGTGGTGGGGAGATGTGCGGAGAAACTGTGTCCCCGTCCACCTGAGGGTAGTGGGGATGGAGTGAGAGGAAGCGGGCTGTAAAGCAGAAAATTGTGTCCCTGTGCCGAGGGTCACATTCCACTACAGGGACACAGTTTTCTTCATTACACATCCCCATTGATGGCAATGTCTGCGGAGCGTATTCCTCCTAAAAATGGAAAAGTCCATTCTTCTGCCAGCGGAATTTCTGTTGTGGAATATCTGCCACCAAAATTCTGTACTGTTCACTGTGCAGCAGAATACTATTGTCAGCAATGGAATTCTGCTGCACCACATTTTCCGAGCGGAATTTCAAAATGCGATTCAGCTCGGAAATTTCGTAGTGTGAACAGGGCCTTACCGCTGCCTCTCAGATTCTTGAAGGCAAAGCTTTTCCTCCTCAAGCGATCTTGTGTTTTGCTCTGTATTTGAGCAAAAGTAATGTTTGTTTTCTTCTTTACTGTCACAACTTGTTACCTGATCAGGTCAAACTATCTGTCACCTTCCATGACCTACTGCCTGTCTACCATTGGGAGAGAACTCCGCCAGCCCTCATCTAGTGCCCCTCTACCCTTGTAAGTGAACTCTGCCTGCCTGACAATGCTTCAGATTCTTGGGTCCATTTTTTTGAATATTGGGGGTGATTCATCAAGTTCTGTGCTGAGGAAAAGTTAACTAGTTGCCCATAGCAACCAATCAGATCACTTCTTTAATTTTTCAGAGGTCTTTTAAAAAATCTGTTGCAACTAAGACTGCCACCTGGCCGGTATTTTACCTGCACAGCCAGTATTTTGACCACCCTGCCGGTGTTGTGGTATGGTATAACATAGCATGGAATGGTGTGGTATGGTATAATGTACTAGGGATGAGCGAATCGAAACTGACGAATTCGGATTCATTACGAATTTCATGAAAAATTTGCTTCACAATCTGAATATCGTCGCAATTCGATTGCACGAATCGCTTCATTAAACTCCATTTAGTGCGGTCCAGGCTCCAGAGTATATAAGATGGCGGCTCCACATGTCAGGACATAGGACAAGGAACTCTGGGAAGGCGGGAACATGGGTAGGCGGGATGACCCTGAATCACATGCAGCATACAGTCTATAAGCAGCAAGCCACCCCTGTGATGTCACAGCCCTATATAATCGGCAGCCATTTTGTGGCCAGTCACATCAGCTTTCTATTGCAGAGAGAGAGGGACAGAGTGTGTGTTGAACAGAAAAGCATTTTTACAGCAGCGATTCACCTCAAGGCCAAATCCAGCCTAGAAGCACAGATAGGGAAGGGAGAGAGATTGAGAGAGAAAGTGCAATTTTGGGTGCACTACACAGCCACTGTGTGCTGCAGCACTGGTGTGTACAACACCAGTTAGGGTGAGCAGAGCACTAAAAGCCATATTAGTGCCTAATACAGGTTGCGTGGTGGAGCATATTGTCCTCTATTAAGTGCAACCTATGCGTACATAGGTGGTGTACAATTTTGTTCCTGTTAAAGTCTTAAGAAAAGCCAGCCAAAAGTACACACCTGCTGCTGTTCTAGACAAATACTGTTTTAAGTGTAGTGGAGCGTATTGTACTCCCCTCATATTCGCACTAATCATGTCAGGCAGAGAACTGCCAAGTAGTTCACAGAGGAGTGGCAGAGGCCTAAATTCATCAGGCACAGGCGGAGGTCGCAGGAGACTAGGGGCAAATGGCAGCAGGAGTCGCAGCGAGAGGCCTGAGCTCCTGGTATCAGCTAGCGGTTGTGTCTCAATCAGCAACCCATCTGCCGTCATAGATTGGTTAACTCAGTCATCTACTTCATCACAAGTGACATCTGATACAGTGAACAGTCGGTGGGTTCCTCAGACACAACCCTCAGTTGGCATGGCTCGGGAGCAGTCCCTGTCCTCCCATTGCCTCTGTCCTATGCTGTTCCCTCCCCCACAGAATTATCTAATGCTGTGGGTTCAGCTCCACTATTCACTGAGGACGATCTAAAAGAGGAATGTCAGCAGCTACTGCCCAGCCAAGAAGGGGAGATATCCGCTGCTTCCTCCGCTAGGCAGGCAAGTAATGATGAGGAGAGTGGAGAGGGAGGTGGTGTTGCGAGGGTTCAGGCTCCTGAAGCAGACACTGTTGAGGAACCTGAGGAAGACATCAGAGACATGCAGACACAACTCAATAATGATGAAGTTGCTCACACTTGAGAGCCGGTTTCATCATCAGAGGATGAGGGTTGCACCTTGCCTGTGAGGCAGCAGCTGAGCCAGCAAGGTGGTAGCATGGTTGGCAGTCAGCATAGTGGCAGAAGTGGGCAGTCTGGAGCCAAACGTGGCCAGGGTAGACCACCTGCTTCACAGCAGCCTACCTTCCCAGGAGGTAGTGGAACAGGGGTCCCTGGAGTTGGCAGCAGTGTCAGTCAATCAGTGCGTACTGTTGGGTGGAAAATCAGCTGCTCTGCGGTATGGCAGTTTTTCATCAAGTACCAAAAGCAATTTTTAAAATTATCTTTAATTTTTGCAATTGTGAAGCCCCATGGTCTTGTCAGGCTGCCGCCACCTCCAGGCTGTGTCATTCTGTCACCATATGGTCTCCTCTTGCTGCTGCCACCTCCAGGCTTGGTCATTTTGCCACATTTTGGTCTCCTCATGCTGGCATCACCTCCAGGCTGGGTCATTGTGCCACCATGTGGTCTCCTCATGCGGCTGGCACATTACATAAAAAAATACGTTAATCTATTTAAAATTTTCTATTAAAATTGTAAAATATATCTTTAATCTTTTCAATTGGGAGGCCCTATGGTCTTGTCAGTCTGCTGCCACCTCCAAGCTTGGTCATTCTGCCACTATATGGTCTCCTCTTGCTGCCGCCAATTTCAGGCTGTGTCATTCTGCCACATTATGGTCTCCTCATGTTGCTCCCACCCCTCCAGGCTGTGTCATTATGCCACCATATGGTCTCCTCATGCTCTTGGCACCGTTAATCTATTTTAAATCTTCAATTTAAATGTTACAAATTATCTTTCATCTTTTCAATTGTGAGGCCCTATGGTCTTGGTCTTGCTGCTGCCACCTCTAGGCTCTGTCATTGTGCCGCCATGTGACTCCTTGTTATATTGGGTTTTGTGGTCATACCGTATTAGTTGATAGTAAATGACTTGGGCACCCGAGACATTAAACTTGTGAATCTAATCAAAATCTTAAATTTTAAAAAATCGATGTAACCTTTTCAAGACTTAGGCCCTATGGTCATCACTGTCATATATTAACTGTGGAATTATCCCAAGAATCCAATGAAACAGGTTGGAGCGATAACAATGAACCACAACTGATTAAATAAAACATTCGCAGTTCCACACAGAGTAAGACAGTCGGGGGGGGAAGCGCTGAGAGGCAGTGGCTGGAACAGGTGATAGCTTGCCTCGCGGTGGACCGCCAGCTTGATACTCACCAGAATGGGTCCTCAAAAAAGGATTTAAAAAAATTAAAATAAATTCAAATTAAATTAACCCCTTTACGACGAAGAACGTAAATTTTAAACATACTAATTTGGTTAAACAGTTTGCGATTTTTTTTTTAAGCGGAACAGTAATCTAAAAGTATATTATCATGGGTTTCATTTTAATAGTATTGACCCAAAGAATAAATAACACATAATTTTTACCGCAAATTGTACGGCGTGAAAACGAAACCTTCCAAAATTTGCAAAATTGCGGTTTTCTTTTTAATTTCCCCACACAAATAGTCTTTTTTTTGGTTGCGCCATACATTTTATGGTAAAGTGAGTGATGGCATTACAACGGACAACTGGTCGCACAAAAAACAAGCCCTCATACTAGTCTGTGGATGAAAATATAAAAGAGTTATGATTTTTTGAAGGCGAGGAGGAAGAAATGAAAACGTAAAAATAAAATTGTCTGCGTCCTTAAGGCCCAAATGGGCTTCATTCTTAAAAATTACATTAAAAAAATCTCTTTAACTCCTTAAGGGCACATGACTTACCGGTACGTCATGTGTCCACTCCGGATCTATAACGCGGGGCCACGTCATAGCGGGTCAGGCCCAGCCGTGGCTAATAGCGCGCGGCATTGATCGCGGTGCCGCGTGCTATTAACCCTTTAGACGCGGCGTTCAAAGTTGAACGCCGCGTCTAAAGTGAAAGTGAAAGCATGCCGGTTAGCTCAGTGGGCTGTTCGGGATAGCCACGGCGAAATCGCGGCATCCCGAACAGCTTACAGGACAGCAGGAGGGTCCCTACCTGCCTCCTCGCTGTCCGATCACCGAATGACTGCTCACTGCCTGAGATCCAGGCATGAGCAGTCAAGCGGCAGAATCATCGATCACTGGTTTCCTATGAGAAACCATTGATCAATGTAATAGATCAGTGTGTGCAGTGTTATAGGTCCCTATGGGAGCTATAACACTGCAAAAAAAAAAAAAAAAAAAAAGTGAATAAAGATCATTTAACCCCTTCCCTATTAAAAGTTTGAATCACCCCCCTTTTCCCATAAAAAAAACTGTGTAAATAAAAATATATGTCCGAATTATAAAAATATATCATTAATTAAACCGCATGGTAAATGGCGTATGCGCAAAAAAATTCCAAAGTCCAAAATAGTGCATTTTTGGTCACTTTTTATATCATGAAAAAATGAATAAAAAGCGATCAATAAGTCCTATCAATGCAAAAATGGTACCGCTAAAAACTTCAGATCACGGCGCAAAAAATGAGCCCTCATACCGCCCCATACGTGGAAAAATAAAAAAAGTTATAGGGGTCAGAAGATGACAATTTTAAACGTATTCATTTTCCGGAATGTAGTTATGATTTTTTCCAGAAGTACAACAAAATCAAACCTACCGTATATACTCGAGTATAAGCCGACCCAAGTATAAGCCGAGACCCCTAATTTCAACCCAAAATCCCAGGAAAAGTTATTGACTCGAGTATAAGCCTAGGGTGGGAAATACCTCATCCCCCCCTGTCATCATCCAGACCCGTCATTAACATCCTCATCATCCCCTTGTCATCATCCCACACATCCCCCCTTCATCATCCCCTTGTCATCATCCCACACATCCCCTTATCATCCCACACATCCCCCCTTCATCATCCCCTTGTCATCATCCCACACATCCCCCCTTCATCATCCCCTTGTCATCATCCCACACATCCCCCCTTCATCATCCCCTTGTCATCATCCCACACATCCCCTTATCATCCCTCACACATCCCCCCTTCATCATCCCCTTGTCATCATCCCACACATCCCCTTATCATCCCACACATCCCCCCTTCATCATCACCTTGTCATCATCCCACACATCCCCTTATCATCCCACACATCCCCCCTTCATCATCCCCTTATCATCCCACACATCCCCCCTTCATCATCCCCTTGTCATCATCCCACACATCCCCCCTTCATCATCCCCTTGTCATCATCCCACACATCCCCTTATCATCCCACACATCCCCCCTTCATCATCCCCTTGTAATCATCCCACACCCCCCCCCTTCATCATCCCCCCCCCCCTTCATCATCCTCTTCTCATCATTCGCCCTCAGTGGTCTTCAACCTGCGGACCTCCAGAGGTTTCAAAACTACAACTCCCAGCAAGCCCGGGCAGCCATCGGCTGTCCGGGCTTGCTGGGAGTTGTAGTTTTGAAACCTCCGGAGGTCCGCAGGTTGAAGACCACTG
The DNA here is from genome assembly GCF_029499605.1 of Hyla sarda. Lineage (NCBI taxonomy): Eukaryota > Metazoa > Chordata > Amphibia > Anura > Hylidae > Hyla > Hyla sarda. Next base: position 24,034,606 of record NC_079198.1, on the reverse strand, counting down.
CGGCCTTCAACATGCGGACCTCCAGAGGTTTCAAAACTACAACTCCCAGCAAGCCCGGGCAGCCATCGGCTGTCCGGGCTTGCTGGGAGTTGTAGTTTTGAAACCTCCGGAGGTCCGCAGGTTGAAGACCACTGCGGCCTTCAACATGCGGACCTCCAGAGGTTTCAAAACTACAACTCCCAGCAAGCCCGGGCAGCCATCGGCTGTCCGGGCTTGCTGGGAGTTGTAGTTTTGAAACCTCCGGAGGTCCGCAGGTTGAAGACCACTGCGGCCTTCAACATCATCCAGCCCCCTCTCACCCCCTTTAGTTCTGAGTACTCACCTCCGCTCGGCGCTGGTCCGGTCCTGCAGGGCTGTCCGGAGAGGAGGTGGTCCGGTGAGGAGGTGGTCCGGGCTGCTATCTTCACCGGGGGCGCCTCTTCTCCGCGCTTCCGGCCCGGAATAGAGGCGTTGCCTTGACAATGACGCATAAGTACGTTGGCAATGAACGCACCTCTGCGTCGTTGTCACGGCAACGTGACTATTCTGAGGCCGGGCCCGAAGCGCTTAGAAGAGGCGCCCCCGGTGAAGATAGCAGCCCGGAACCACTATGCCACCGGACCACCTCCTCTCCGGACAGCCCTGCAGGACCGGACCAGCGCCGAGCGGAGGTGAGTACTCAGAACTAAAGGGGGTGAGAGGGGGCTGGATGATGTTGAAGGCCGCAGTGGTCTTCAACCTGCGGACCTCCGGAGGTTTCAAAACTACAACTCCCAGCAAGCCCGGACAGCCGATGGCTGCCCGGGCTTGCTGGGAGATGTAGTTTTGAAACCTCTGGAAGTCCGCAGGTTGAAGACCACTGCGGGTGGGGGAGTTCACTCGAGTATAAGCCGAGGGGGGTGTTTTCAGCACGAAAAATCGTGCTGAAAAACTCGGCTTATACTCGAGTATATACGGTATATAAGTAGGGTATCATTTTAATCGTATGGACCTACAGAATAAAAATAAGGTATCATTTTTACAGAAAAATGTACTACGTAGAAACGGAAGCCCCCAAAAGTTACAAAACAGCGGGTTTTTTTTTTCAATTTCGTCTCACAATGATTTTTTTTTCCGTTTCGCTGTAGATTTCTGGGCAAAATTACTGATGTCATTACAAAGTAGAATTGATGGTGCAAAAAATAAGCAATCATATGGATTTGTAGGTGCAAAATTGAAAGAGTTATGATTTTTTAAAGGCAAGGAGAAAAAAACAAAAATGCAAAAACGGAAAAACCCTCGGTCCTTAAGGGGTTAATCTCTTCAATTGTGACGCCATATGGTTTCCCTGCTGCCTGTAATCTGCATGTCCTACTGAATAGCATTATTATTTCACTAACCCAGCACACTCCATATGCGTGTTAGAGCAAGGCAAAGTGTTCTACACCCCTATTGAGGCTCTCTTTAGCCCAGAAATAGCCATTTTTAATAGCGTTTCGCCACGAATAAATTCGGACCGAACCAAATTTTTCTGGAAAATTTGGCGAATCGAATTTTTAACAAATTCGCTCATCTCTATAATATACTGTAGAATGGAATGCTGTAATGTGGTATGGTATAATATACAATGCATATTGAAAGTCTTCAAATCAGCGTTGCTGCGCGGTAGCACTGTGCGGGGCTCAGTTTCGTGCCATCCGTCCTGTTGGAGGATGTTGATTCTCTGTGTCCTCCCTGTGAAAAGTCATTCTAAGGCCCCCTCACGAAGTAGAGCAGAACAACTTCCATAGCTGCAAAAATAAAGTCTGACTCTTTCTCTTTGTTCACTCTAGCCTGGTTCTTGGCGAAACACCTGCCCTCGAAAGGGACGACCTTTTTTTTCTTTTTTTTTTTTTGTGGAAGTCCACGTACCTAGAGTATATAACAGACATCCAAAAACGGCCACGGAATACTGCTCATTTGCACTTTTACCACCCTTATGTATGGACCCATTTTTTTTTTACCTTAAAGGGGAACTCCGGTGGAAAAAAACGTTTTTTCAAATCAACTGGTGCAAGAAAGTTAAACAGGTTTGTAGATCACTTTTATTTAAAAATCTTAACCCTTCTCGTACTTATCAGCTTCTATTTACTACAGATATACTACAGAGAAATTTGTGAAGTTCTTTCCAGCCTGACAACAGTGCTCTCTACTGACACCTCTGTCCGTGTCAGGAACAGCCCAGTAGGAGAGGTTTTCTATGGGGATATGATTCTAATCTGGACAGTTCTGACACGGACAGAGAGCAGAGAGCACTGTTGTCAGACTGGAAAGAAATTCACACATTTCTCTGTTTTATACAGCAGCTAATAAGTACTGGAAGGATTAAGATTTTTTAATAGAAGTAATTTACAAATCTGTTTAACTTTCAGGCACCAGTTGATTTGAAAACATTTGTTTTCTACTTCTTTCCACCGGAGTTCCCCTTTAACGACCAGGCACTTATTTTTTTAATTTGACTGGGTCTCTTTGAATGGTAATTACTTTAGAACGCTTTTTCTGAGCGGAACGATTCTGAGACAGTTTTTCGTGACATATTGTACTTTATATACAGTCATGGCCATAAATGTTGGCATCCCTGAAATTTTTCAAGAAAATGTATTTCTCACAGAAAAGGATTGCAGTAACACATGTTTTGCTATATACATGTTTATTCCCTTTGTGTGTATTGGAACTAAACAAAAAAAGGGAGGAAAAAAAGCAAATTGGACATAATGTCACCAAACTCCAAAAATGGTCTGGTCAAAATTATTGGCACCTTTTCAAAATTGTGGAAAAATAAGATTGTTTCAAGCATGTGATGCTCCTTTAAACTTACCTGGGGGAAGTAACAGGTGGGGGCAATATAAAAATCACACCTGAAAGCAGATAAAAAGGAGAGAAGTTAACTTAGTCTTGCATTGTGTGAGGACTTGAGAACCAAAATTGTGGGAAAATATCAACAATCTCAAGGTTACAAGTCCATCTCCAGAAATCTAGATTTGCCTTTGTCCACAGTGCGCAACATTATCAAGAAGTTTGCAACCCATGGCACTGTAGCTAATCTCCCTGGGTGTGGGCAGAAGAGAAAAATTTATGAAAGGTTTCAATGCAGGATAGTCCAGATGGTGGATAAGCAGCCCCAAACAAGTTCCAAAGATATTCAAGTTGTCCTGCAGGCTCAGGGAGCATCAGTGTCAGCGCGAACTATCCGTCGACATTTAAATGAAATGAAAAGCTATGGCAGGAGACCCAGGAGGACCCCACTGCTGACATGGAGACATAAAAAAGCAAGAATACATTATGCCAAAATCAACTTTGAGAAAGCCAAAATCCTTCTGGGAAAACGTCTTGTGGACAGATGAGACCAAGATAGAGCTTTTTGGTAAAGCACATCATTCTACTGTTTACCGAAAACAGAATGAGGCCTACAAAGAAAAGAACAAAGCACCTACAGTGAAATATGGTGGAGGGTCCATGATGTTTTGGGGTTGTTTTGCTGCCTCTGGCACTGGGTGCCTTGAATGTGTACAAGGCATCATGAAATCTGAGGATTACCAACAGATTTTGGGTCACACTGTACAGCCCAGTGTCAGAAAGCTGGGTTTACGTCAGAGATCTTGGGTCTTCCAGCAGGACAATGACCCCAAACATACGTCAAAAAGCACCCAGAAATGGATGGCAACAAAGTGCTGGAGAGTTCTGAAGTGGCAGCAATGAGTCCAGATCTAAATCCCATTGAACAACTGTGGAGAGATCTTAAAATTGTTGTTGGGAAAAGGCGCCTTCCAATAAGAGACCTGGAGCAGTTTGCAAAGGAAGAGTGGTCCAAAATTCCGGCTGAGAGGTCTAAGAAGCTTATTGCTTTTTCTCCTCCCTTTTTTGGTTTAGTTCCAATACACACAAAGGGAATCAACATGTGTATAGCAAAACATGTGTTACTGCGATCCTTTTCTGTGAGAAATACTTCATTTTCTTGAAAATTTTCAGGGGTGCCAACATTTACGGCCATGCCTGTAAGTGGTGCATTTTTGTTGACACATGCAGCATTTATTTTTATTTTTTTATTCCAAAATATTGTGAAAGATGTGAACATTTCTGGCATTTTCTTTTTTTATGGTGAACACTGTGCGGTAAAAGTGATGTTATATTTATTCTGTGGGTCAGTACGTTTATGGCGATACCCATTTTATATAGATTTCTATGTTCTTTTTCCTTCTAAAATTCCTTTTCTGCCATTCATTTTCCAACAGCCGTAACTTTTTTATTTTTCCTTCGACAGTGAGGGCTTATTTTTTGCGGGATGAGCTGTACTTTTTATTGGTATCATTTTTGCGATATGTGCTACCTTTTGATCTTTTTTATTCCACTATTTGTACCAAAATTGGTGCATTTTGCGTTTTTTTTTTATGGCATTCACCGTGCGGGATAATTTACATTATAGTTTTATAGTACACGTCATTATGAACGTGGCAATACCTAGTATGTATATGATTTGTGTTTTTGATCTTTTTTGATGACAATACAGGGTTTTATTGGGAAAGGGGCAGAGAAAGAGGTATCACCTAATCTGCTGCAGATACTACAGCCTGTGCATCCCGAACAGCTGTACTTCAGGAGGAAGGTCTCTTACCTTCCTTCCTGCAGTCCGATCGCCGAATGAATGCTTCAAGCCTGAGATCCAGGCTTGAGCATTCAATCGCCGAAAACACTGATTGATGCATTCCTATGGAGATACATCAATCAGTGCTAAAGATCAGTACATGCAATGTTATAGCCCCCCCTGGGGGCTATAATATGGCATAAGAAAAGTGTAAAAATATCATTAAGCCTTTCAATGATCCCTTCCCCTAATAAAAGTTTAAATCACCTGGAATTTCCAAGAATAAAAAAAAAACAGTGTAAATAAAAATAAACATATGTGGTATCGCCGCGTGTGGAAATGTCCGAATTATAAAAATATACCGCTTTTTAAACCGCGCGGTCAATGGCGCACGCGCAAAAAAATTCCAAAGTTCAAAATAGCGTATTTTTGGTCACTTTTTATATCATGAAAAGATGAATAAAAAGCGATCAAAAAGTCCGATCAATGCAAAAATGGAACCGACAAAAACTTCAGATCACGGCACAAAAAATGAGCCCTCATAGCCCCCTGAACATGGAAAAATAAAAAAGTTATAGGGCACAGAAATTGACAATTTTAAACGTATAAATTTTCCTGCATGTAGTTATGATTTTTTTTCAGTAGTAATACAAAATCAAACCTCTACAAGTAGGGTATCATTTTAACCGTATGGACCTATAGAAGAAAATGTGTCATTTTTAACGAAAAATGTACTACGTAGAAACGGAAGCCCCCAAAAGTTACAAAATGGCATTTTTTTCAATTTTGTCGCACAATGATTTTTTTTTCCGTTTCGCCGTAGATTTTTGGGTACAATGACTGATGTCATTACAAAGTAGAATTGGTGGCGCAAAAAATACGCCATAATACAGATTTTTAGGTGCAAAATTGAAAGAGTTATGATTTTTTAAAGGTAAGGAGGAAAAAACGAAAGTGCAAAAAAACGAAAAACGCCTGGTCCTTAAGAGGTTAAGGACCAGAGCATTTTTTGCACATCTGACCACTGTCACTTTAAGCATTAATAACTCAGGGATGCTTTTACTTATGAATTTTGATAGTTTTTTTCGTGACATATTCTACTTTATCATAATGGTTCCTATGGGGATATTCTCCCATCATGCACAGCTCCATCATCATTGAGCAGTTAGACAGAAAACTTCAGAAGCTAATAACTATTGGAAGGATTAAGATTTTTTAATAGAAGTAATTTACAAATCTGTTTATCTTTCCAGAGCCAGTTGATATATATATATATAAAGGTTTTGCCTGGAATACCCCTTTAAATTTTTACAAGGGGTAAAAGGAGAAAAAAAAAGTGTAACCCAACTTCTCTCGAGTAAGAAAATACCTCATATGTGGATGTAAAGTGCTCTGTGGGTGCACTAGAGGGCTCAGAAGCAAAGAAGGCACAATGGCATTTTGTAAAGTAAATTTTGCTGAAATGGCTTTTTGGGGGCAAATAGGAAACCCCTATGGTGCCATAACAGCAAAAATAAAAAAAATAAAAAAAAACTATTTTGGAAACTACACCCCTCACGGCACGTAACAAGGGGTACAGTGAGCTTTAACACCTCACAGGTGTTTGATGACTTTTCTGTAAAGTCGGATGTGTAAATGAAAAAAATTTTTTCACTAAAATTGCAGTTTTTTTCACCAAATTAACCATTTTTACAAGAGGTAATAGGAGAAAATGTCCCACAAAAGTTGTAACCCTATTTCTTTTGAGTATGGACATACCCCATATGTGTGAACGTAAAGTGCTTTGTGAGCGCACTACAAAGAGAAGGAGCCACATTTGGCTTTTAGAAAGGAAATTTTGCTGAAATGGTTTTTGGGGGGCATGTTGCATTTAGGAATCCCCTATGGTGCCAGAACAGCAAAAAATTTCCACATGGCATACTATTTTGGAAACTACACCCCTTAAGGAACGTAACAAGGGGTACAGTGAGCCTTAGCACCCCACAAGTATTTGACAATTTTCTGCTAAATTTGGACGTGAAAATGAAAAATTAGCTTTTTTTTCACTAAAATGCTGGTGTTACCCCAAATTTTTCATTTTCACAAGAGGTAATAAGAGAAAAAGCCTCCCAAAATTTTAACCCCGATACTTCTGAGTATGGAAATACCCCATATGTGGGTGTAAAGTGCTCTGTGGGAGAACTACAATGCTCAGAAGAGAAGGAGTCACATTGGGATTTTGGAGAGAGAGTTTGCTTGGAATGGAAGTCAGGGGCCATGTGCATTTACAAAGCCCCCATGGTGCCAGGACAGTGGACCCCCCCCCCCCCCCACATGTGACCCCATATTGGAACCTACACCCCACACAGAATGTAATAACGGTTGCAGTGAGCATTTACACCCCACTGGCATTTGACAGATCATTGGGACAATGGTCTGTGCAAATGAAAAATTTACTTTTTCATTTTTACGGACGACTGTTCAAAAAATCTGTCAGACACCTGTGGGGTGTAAACGCTCACAGTACCCCTTATTACATTCTGTGAGGGGTGTAGTTTCCGAAATGGGGTCAAATGGGGAGGGGTCCACTATTCTGGGGGCTTTGTAAACACACATGGCCTTCAATTCCAGACACATTCCCTCTTCAAAAGCCCAATGGCGCTCCTTCTCTTCTGAGCATTGTAGTGCGCCCGCAGAGAACTGTACATCCACATATGGGGTATTTATATACTCAAAAGAAATGGTGTTACAAATTTTGGGAGGCTTTTTTCCTATTACCCCTTGTGAAAATGAAAAATTTGGGATAATACCAGCATTTTAGTGAAAAAATAAAAAATTTTCATTTTCATGTCCAACTGTAACGAAAATTCTTCAAACACCTGGTCCCCCACAGAACATAACAAGGGGTATAGTGTGGGTGTTTTTTTTTATGCGTTTATGTCAGAACCGCTGTAACAATCAGCTACCCCTGTGCAAATCACCTCAAATACACATGGCGCTCTCACTCCAGAGCCTTGTTGTGTGCCTGCAGAGTATTTTATGTCCACATATTGGGTATTTACGTATTTACGTACGTGTGCGTTACACATTTTGGGGGTCTTTTTTCCTTTTACCTATCAGGCAACACCAGCATTTTAGTGTAAAAAGTTACATTTGGAGTAGACCCCGACTTTACCTTTTCATAAGGGGTAAAAGGAGAAAAAGCCCCCCAAAATGTGATAGGCAATTTCACCCGAGTACAGAAATACCCCATATGTGGCTCTAAACTGTTGCCTTGAAATACGACAGGGCTCTGAAGTGAGAGAGCGCCATGCGCATTTGAGGCCTAAATAAGGGATTTGCATAGGGACGGACCCGGATGCAGGAATTAGACTTGCCTCCGATACCACGATACCAAAATTAACCTATTACAGTGTTTCCCAAACAGGGTGACTCTACCTGCTTCAAAACTTCCAGCATGCCTGGAAAGGCAATGGCTCTGCGGCAATACTGGGAGTTGTTTTGCAACAGCTGGAGGCTTTGTTTTGGAAACAGTGTTGTACGAGGCATTTCTATTTTTATATTGGGGGGGGGGGGGGGGAGACTGTGTAGGGGTATGTGTATATGTAGTTTTTTACTTTTTATTTTGTGTTAGTGTAGTGTAGTGTAGTTTTTTTAGGGTACATTCACACAGGTGGGGGTTTACAGCGAGTTTCCTGCTGGGAGTTTGAGCTGCAGCGCAAAATTACTCTCAGCATGCAGTGACCACTGAAGGGCATGCTGGGACTTGTAGTTATGTAAAAGCTGGAGGCATACCACTAACAATCCCAGCATGCCCTTTGTCTGTCCGTGCATGCTGGGGGTTGTAGTTATGCAACAGCTAGAGGCACACTGGTTGCGAAACACTGAGTTAGGTAACAAACTCTGTGTTTCGCAACCAGTGTGCTTTCAGCTGTTGCAAAAACTACAACTCTCAGCATGCAGTGACAGCTGAAGTGCATGCTGGGGGTTGTAGTTATGCAACAGCTGGAGGCACACACACTTAACTCAGTGTTTTCCAACCAGTGTTCCTCGAGTTGTTGCAAAACTACAACTCCCAGCATGCCCAGACAGCCGAAGGATATGTTGGGAGTTGTAGTTATGCAACAACTAGTGGGGAACAGTTTGGAGACCACTGTGCACAGTGGTGTCCAAACCATAGCCCTCCAGATGTTGCAAAACTTCAACTCCAAGCATGCCCAGACTGTCCAGGCATGCTGGGAGTGGTAGTTCTGCCACATGTGAAGGGTCAGATGTTACAGAACTTCAACTCCCAGCATGCCTGGGCTGTCAGGGCATGCTGGGAGTTGTAGTTTTGCAACATCCAGAAGGGCTACAGTTGGGACACCACTGCACAGTGGTCTCCAAACTGTGGCCCTCCAGATGTTGCAAAACTACAACTCCCAGCATAGCCTGAGTTTTTGGCTGCTTGGGCATGCTGGGAGTTATAGTTTGGCAACTTCTAGAAGGAAGCAGTGAAGATCACTTACCACTGATCTTCACTGCTGCCTCCGCCGCCGCCTCTTTACTGCAGCCGGACCCGCCGCTGCCTGCCGTCGGTACTGCCGCTGCCTGCCCCGCCGCGATCACCGATCCCTCGCCGCTTCGGCACCCGCAGAGCCATCTTCCCCCCTGCTCTGCCTGGACATCCGGAGCCGGGCAGAGCGGGGATTTCAACTTTAACCCCCGCCCCCAACTGCCATTGGTTGGTCAGTCCTAACCGACCAATGGCAAGGGATAGGAGGAGGTGGCACCCCTGCCACCTCAATCCTATCCTTCAGGATGGTTGGAGCTGTCTGAAAGCTCCTATCATCCCTATTTTCTGGGCTATCGGGTAATCAGAGAACCGATCAGCATGGACTCGCCACAAATCGCCGATCTGAATTGATCGACGATTGCTGACATGGGGTGCATGCATTGTCATGGAATGCCTGCTGAATGATTTCAGCAGGCGGCGGGGACCAAATTGCCATGGGCGTACAGGTACGCCCTTGGCCCTTAACCCCTTAAGGACCCGGGGTTTTTCCGTTTTTGCATTTTCGTTTTTTCCTCCTCACCTTTAAAAATCATAACTCTTTCAATCTTTCACCTAAAAATCCATATGATGGCTTATTTTTTGCGCCACCAATTCTACTTTGTAATGACGTCAGTCATTTTACCCAAAAATCAACGGCGAAACGAAAAAAAAAAATCAATGTGAGACAAAATTGAAAAAAAAAAAACGCCATTTTGTAACTTTTGGGGGCTTCCGTTTCTGCACAGTACATTTTTTGGTAAAAATGACACCTTTTTATTCTGTAGGTCCATACGGTGAAAATGATCCCCTACTTGTATAGGTTTGATTTTGTCGTACTTCTGGAAAAAATCAAAACTACATGCAGGAAAATTTATACGTTTAAAATGGTCATCTTCTGACCCCTATAACTTTTTTATTTTTCTGCGTATGGGGCGGTATGAGGGCTAATTTTTTGCGACGTGATCTGAAGTTTTTAGAGGTACCATATTTGCATTGATAGGACTTATTGGTCGCTTTTTATTCATTTTTTCATGATATAAAAAGTGACCAAAAATGCACTATTTTGGACTTTGGAATTTTTTTGCGCGCACGCCATTGACCGTGCGGTTTAATTAATGATATATTTTTATAATTCGGACATTTCCGCATGCGGCGATTTCACATGTTTATTTTTATTTACACTGTTTTTTGTTTTTTTATGGGAAAAGGGGGGTGATTCAAACTTTTAATAGGGGAGGGGTTAATAGATCTTCAATTTTTTTGCAGTGTTATAGCTCCAATAGGGACCTATAACACTGCACACACTGATCTATAACATTGATCACTGGTTACCTGTACCTTGGTCTCCAAGAGGTTAAAGGGGTATTTTGGCTTTATACATCTTATCCCCTATCAAAAGGATAGGGAAAAGGATAGGGTATAAGATGTATTATCACAGGGATCCCTGCCGGGACCTTGGTGCAACCGAGACTGTCACACCCCCTCCCATAAACATGAATGGAGGCGGCATGGTGTGACATCACGTCTCGGAGGCAGTGCCCCGCACAGAATGCCGGGGGCTACACTGAGATCGCAAATTTTTTATTCTCCATTTCACTTTTTTTATTTTATTTATTTTTTAATAGTCCTAAAATCATGCAGGTTTTATTCTGACAATCAAGTCTTAAAGAGTACTTGTCATATTACACACAAAAAATATGTTACTTAGAACCTAATCCTGATCATGTACATATAATTTTATGTGTCGAGCACCTATATTTCTCTCACAAATACCTACTTACTGTTGCTCAAATGTTTGTTTTTTTATCCTATTTTCTGAAGAGGGCATGTCTGTCCCTTGTCCTCACTCTGCCAGACTCATTTTACTCCCTATGTCTGCTGTGCGGTGTTGGATTTCTTCATCCAATCACTGCAGGCTGCTCTGTAACCCCCTCCTCTGTATTTATACACAGGAGTTTGTTAGGACAGGAGTGAGCACAGAGGAGTGCAGGTTCTACCATCACTTACTTGACTTTGTCCCAGCCTGTGCTGCCGCTGGACAGGATTATGGTCTGGACAATATGGGAACCCCTAGTGGTGTTTGTTTTTTTATAAGCCATGACTTCTGTAAAAGGGAAATACATTTTTTTTTTAAGTATATTAAAAAGATTAATGTTTTGCCAAGATGTACAACATATAAAAAGTTTTTTAACCTGACAGTTCCCAATTACTAAGCGGATACTTCCTGATCTGTACAGATCCCTTTCTATATGTCTGCTCCTTATCATCACACACAGGATTGCAGTAAAAGGTGACGCCGTGTATAGATAAGATGCCATTCACAATAGCTGAAGCTCAGAGCTCAGCTTCCCCCTCCCTGTAAAATGACCTTGGCACAGACCACAGAATATGTCCAGAACACTCTACTAAATAGAGGACAGGTATAAGAAAAAAAGAGCAATTTTCCTTAACCCTTCCTTGGTTTTCTATTAAAAAATAAAAACTGTATCTAAAATCCTGAACATAAGAACAGACAATTGGTGAAGTATTTTAGTGCTATAGTCAGCATCTTTATAGTTATTATCTTTATTACATTTGCTTCTGTTTACTTTTTGGGTCACTGTTGACCTAGCATATGGTATTATTTTCCTAGATTATACTGTATGTAAAAGGTCATGGAGTACTAATAGAGGGTGAAACCTTAAAATAAATACTAGGTCGATTTACTACCTACTTGTCTATCAACTTTTTGGCTGTAAGTCTTTTCATCACTTGCATTGTCTTCCCATTGACTATCCCATCTCTGAAAATAACACATCTTGGGTGTGTCCATGTAAAAGGCAAAGTAAAATCCCTTGTCAGCCTAGCCCCTCCTGCTTTATGTAATACCTGCTCTAAATCCTTGAAGACGCACATTTTCATTTGAATTTAGACAAAGAAAGGCAGGCAAACGTCTTATGGTGTTGACAAGTTGCAGCTATTTTTGTATCACAAGTATAAGACTAATTGTAGACAATACATGGGAGTTTGAAAGTTGTTTTTGTGTCCAACAGAGAATGTTTAAAATGTGGGAGGAGCCAGTAAAAATGAGTTCAATGTTACCGCCATGATACACCCCAACCAACTATGCCTTGCACTCCCCAATTATGAGCGTTATTAGACTAGTCTGTAAATGTTTTGCAGGGGAATAATTTCAGAGGTTCAGATGGGCAGACACACCAGGAAGTTTATTTTAATAGAAGTAATTTACAAATCTGTTTAATTTTCCAGCAGCAGTTGATTTAAAAAAAAATAGTTTTCCACCAGAATACCCCTTTAAAAGTGTGGGGGAATTAGTGCAGCACTTGGGGGGGGGGGGGGACCCTGGCATCTATGTGACCACGGGGGACCCCATGCCATCAGCTACTTATCCTCTATCCTATGGATAAAGGATAAGTAAATTTTTGCCAATTTTCTCATTCAATTTCTTTGCACACATTTGCTCTCCCCCTTTTTTGACTTCTCCATGTTTTTCCCCATTTTCTTTTCTTGCGTTTTCTCTGACCCATGGGTGGGGCACTTTTTCTAGCATGGTGTCATCCCTATTTGACCTTAGACTCCACAGGCATTTGACGGTTATATTTATGTTTTTCAACATGTTTTATATGTTTGTTATTGCCTTGTTCTCTCCATGTACCATACTGCCTTTATAACTTGTTACGCCTTTATTGTAACTGTCTTTATATTGTCGTATGATGTACTGGTCTGTGATTATGCAGTCATTTTCTATATTCACTCTTCAATAAAACAAACAAACAAAAAAATGTAATCAGTCCTACCAGTTCTCAGGGGCAGATATATCTCACCTGTTCTGCTGGTTAGTACAGGTGAAGTAGATGTAGCTCGATTCCAACAATGCTAAATTTGAATAATTTTTTTAATTCCTTTTACTATAAATAAAACCAATCCAGTTATTTATTGGCTTTGATCTTCTTGCTTTTTCTCCGTTCAGTACTGTCCAGCCATGGTTTTTGTCTCTGGGTCCTTATGCTCTCCTTTAGCTTGTCTTAGGGTCAGTTTTGTAGATTAGGGTTTTTATTAGGGATATTTTCAGGGACAATGAGGTCAGTGGTGTCTGGTGTTAAGTTCTGTGTTTAGGGATAGATCTAGGGAAAGTTACTTTGGGTCAGTTTTGTAGTTTTCCTTTCACCATCTGTCTGCTTCATCATTCGTTTTTGCATGTTCCATCTATATTTGGTTTCCGTCATCTATTGGAGAGTTCCTATTTTTGTAACCTGCAGGCACTGATACATGCTTTTATATAAATGTTTTTGTGACTGGGGGCGTGGCGAGGCTCGGAGGGAGATGGCCGCTTAGTGCAGTAGCTCCCGCTCCCTGAGGCCTCTTGCATGTAATCTTCGGCTGTAACTAGCGCTTACCCGATGGGGAGAACCTCCTGCAAGTCCCAGAAGTGGTCCTCCTTACATCAGCCCTCTTCTTCCATGCCTCCCGGAGGCATTACCCGCTACCTCCGAATCAGGCCGGGGGCCAGACATCTGCCATTACTGGAGCGGCGGCTGGTCTGAGGTCCTTCTCTAGCGGTGCCTCCTCACTCCGGACCGCCTCTCCTGTTAAGACGCAGCAGCTCCCTCCTGCCACTGTGAGGGCTGCATGCGGCCACACTCTCCCTCTGCTGCCGCTGTGGACTTGCAGGATCCTGACTCCAGCGCAGGGGTTTCTGCTGTACCTCCACCTGCTTCTGCAGGTGTGTCCTGGGACGCTATTTCTGATGCTGATTTGGAGTGTTCAGGAATGCAGGTGATTTCTCCTGCTCCTCCTGACTGGAGTCAGCTCCTTTCCCAGATATCTACTAAATAGGATTTCCGCTCCCTGATATCCAAGGTTAAGGACACTTGTCGGGCAGAGATATCTGCCCTACGGCAGGACCTGCAGCATGTCTCTGACAGGGTTGAGGGGCTTGAGGAGGCGCATGATTCTACCAGAGCTTATGTTGCCCAGCTGCAGTCTACTATTGCTTCTCAGTTGGACTTTCTGTGTGATATTCATAACCATGTCGAGGATCTGGATAACTGTGGGAGACGCCACAATATTACAGTCCGGAGGGCTTCCGGAGGCAACTAGGGAGAAGGACCTTCATGTGACCTTGGAGGCTATTTTCAATTTCATCCTTGGAGGACCCCCGTCTCACAAGATAAAATTGGATAGGGCACACCGTGCTCTCTGTCCTAGATCTTCTAAAGGCTCCCCCAGGGATGTCATCTGCTGTGTATCTGACTTTCAGCTGAAGGAGGCGATTATTGCAAAGGCCCGTTCTCTGCAGAACTTTGACTTTGATGGGGCTCCCATACAATTGTACCAGGACTTGTCTTGAATCATCCTGCGGAAGAGGCGGTTTCTTCAGCCTCTTCTTGCTGTCCTGTGGAGTAATCTGGTCTCATATCGATGGGGCTTTACATTTGCTCTCCATGCCCATAAGGACGGACGCTCTGCTGTTCTTCTCTGACCTCCCAGCTTTTTGCTTTGTTCTGGATGTTCCTGCCCCTTCTGTGGTGGACTGGGGTCTGACTCCCCCTCCTCTGCCTCTGGTGTGGCAACCAGTTTGCAATCTGCATTCTGGGATGGGAAGGAAACCTGCCTCTTCTGGTCCAAGGAGCCCACCATCTGCTCCTCCCTGAAGTGGACTGTATTTCGGTTTGCTTGTTCAACTGAGTTCCTGTGGCTGCTTCGGCGGTGCTGATTCTCCCCTGGGTTACATTGTTTCTTTGCCATGTCTTTAGTTTTACTCTGGTTTTCATTGTTTTCATTTGCAGTAGACCTGTATTTTGCTATTTAATGGTCTTTCTTTCTAGGTATTTCCCTCGGCATGATCTTGTGGTTCTTGGTGTGTCTCTTTGCCTCTTCATTGACCTTTGGGTCATTGGTTTGTTTTTGGATGTGTTTTCGGTTTTATTTTGTTGTGTCTTGCTTGTCATCTGGTCTCCTTCCCAGTTTATTTTTTCCCTTCCTTTTTTTTCCTTTTCTAGGCTCAATGGGATCGGATCTCCTCTTCCTGGACTCTGCCGTGGGAACTCTCCCTTCCGGAATGTTCTTCCTCGCTCTCTGGGCCTGGGTGAGTGTCCCTGTTCCTTAGAATCTTTCTCTCCCTGGTATTCATTATGGTCAAGTGCGTCTCTTTGAATGTGAAGGACCTCAACTCCCCCCCTAAGAGGCGCCTACTGCAGTGAGAGTTGATTACGCTGAAGACGGACATTGCATTTCTTCAGGAGACGCACTTTGATCATACAGCCTCCTTCCAGTTTTTACATGACCTCTATCCCAATGTTTTTTCGGCCACCTCAGATAGGAAAGTTGCTTGGGTGGCCATTTTGATTTCTAGGTCCTACCCAGTTCAGGTAGCTTCCTCCTTTGTAGACCATGGGGGGCATGTTATCATTGAGGGTTCCTTGGGAGGAAAGCTTTTACTTCTCTGTAATATCTATGCCCCAAACTCTTCCCAAATTCTGGGGGGTGATTTTAATTAGATTTTTTTGCCCTCTATGGACCGACACTCCTTGGTGGGTACCTCTCCTTCCTCTGCTCACCTGTGTTTAGCGTCGGTTTTTCGATGAGTGATTTGTTCCTCCTCTTTGTATGATCTCTGGCGTATAAACCACCCGACGGACCGGTCTTTTCTTTTTATGCTCACCCCCATCGGTTGCATAGGCATAACAACTACTTTTTTGGGAACCTCCCTATGGTGCGTATGCTCACTGGAACTGATTTCCTGGTCGGACCATAGTCCAGTCTTACTTTCCTTTTCTCCTCAGTCTTCTTTATTGCTTTCGAAGGGATCCCGGGCTATTCAAGTTCCTGCTTTTTCTGCCTACTATTCCATTACCATTACAGGACTGGACATCCTGGGACCAGGAGGAACCAAGCAGCAGGACCCAATACCTTTATTGTATAATACGCTTAAAGACGTTGTGCTCTTGGCACAACTGTAAAGGGTGAGTGAGACCCTACTGTATTTCATTGCATCATTGTATTTATGTATTACACTAGGGGCGCTTGTCTCTTTTTTGTTTTTTCTTTTTCTCTATACCGGGTAAGGACCCCCATGATTGTTCAAGCTACAGACCCATTGCCCTTAATTCGGACCTGAAGCTGTTTACTAAAGCCATAGTAGCTTTCTTCCTTCCCTTATTCACAAAGGCTTTATCCCCTGTCGCCAAGGAGGCGATAATACCAGACGGGTAGTGGGTCTGATAGACTTGAACATCGGCATTCTGAGCAGGCCCTGGTCCTTAGCCTTGCGGATGATGTTCCTAAACAAATAGAGAGGGCCGCCCGGGCAGGTACAGTGGTAATAATGGGATATTTTAACTATCCAGATATAGATTGGGGTCCGGGGTTGGCTAAAACTACAAAGGGGCAACAATTCCTAAATTTATTGCAGGATAATTTTATGGGCCAGTTTGTGGAGGACCCAACAAGAGGTGATGCCTTGTTGGATCTGATCATTTCCAACAACGCAGAGCTGGTTGGTAATGTAACTGTGCAGGAAAACCTTGGTAATCGCGACCACAATATAGTTACTTTTGACTTAAAATGTAGAAAACAAAGACAGGCGGGGAAGGCAAAAACATATAACTTTAAAAAGGCAAATTTCCCTGGGCTGAGGGCTGCACTACAGGACATAGACTGGGACATAGTCTTCTCAAATACTGATACAGAAGGTAAATGGGACATCTTTAAATCAACTCTAAATAACTATACAGCTAAATATATACCAAAGGGGAACAAATATAAACGATTAAAACTAAATCCTACATGGCTGACAAATGATGTTAAAAGAGCAATAAACAACAAAAAAATAGCCTTCAAAAAATTCAAATCTGATGGGTCAGCTATAACATTTAAACAGTACAAAGAGCTTAATAAAATCTGTAAAAATTTAATAAAAACAGCAAAAATTCAAAACGAGAGACAGGTGGCCAAAGAAAGCAAAACTAATCCAAAATATTTTTTTAGATATATAAATGCAAAAAAACCAAGGACAGAGCATGTAGGACCCCTTAATAATGATAATGGGGAGGTTGTCACAGGCGATAAAGAGAAAGCGGAGCTACTGAATGGGTTCTTTAGTTCTGTATATACTAGGGAAGAAGGAGGAGCTGACATTGGCCAGGTCAGTGCTGGTAACACATCATGTAATGTACTGAACTGGCTTAATGTAGAAATGGTACAAGGTAAGTTAAGTGATATAAATGTAAGCAAATCCCCAGGGCCGGATGGACTACACCAAAGAGTTCTTAGAGAGGTAAGTTCAGTAATATCTGTACCCCTGTTCATGATATTTAGAGATTCACTGGTGTCTGGTATTGTGCCAAGGGACTGGCACAAGGCAAATGTGGTGCCAATCTTCAAAAAGGGCTCTAGGTCTTCCCCAGGAAACTATAGACCGGTAAGTCTAACATGCATTGTGGGTAAATTGTTTGAAGGACTTATAAGGGATTACATACAGGAATACATAGGGGATAATTGTATTATAAGTGATAGCCAGCATGGGTTTACTAAGGATAGAAGTTGTCAAACCAATCTAATTTGCTTTTATGAAGAGGTGAGTAGAAGCCTTGACAGAGGAATGGCTGTGGATATAGTGTTTCTGGATTTTGCTAAAGCATTTGATACTGTCCCTCATAGACGTCTGACAGGTAAGTTAAGGTCTTTGGGTTTGGAAATTTTAGTTTGTAAGTTGATTGAACACTGGCTCATGGATCGTACCCAGAGAGTGGTGGTCAATTATTCGTACTCTGATTGGTCCCCGGTAATTAGTTGTGTACCCCAAGGTTCTGTACTGGGCCCGCTGTTGTTTAATTTATTTATCAATGATATAGAGGATGGTATTAACAGCTCTGTTTCTATCTTTGCAGATGACACCAAGCTTTGTAGCACAGTACAGTCTATAGAGGATGTGTATAGGTTACAAGATGACTTGGATAAGATTAAGTGTCTGGGCATCCACTTGACAAATGAGGTTCAATGTGGATAAATGTAAAGTTATGCATCTGGGTACTAATAACCTGCATGCGTCGTATGTCTTAGGGGGGATTAAACTGGCAGAGTCACTGGTAGAGAAGGATCTGGGTGTACTTGTGGATCACAGACTACAGAATAGCATGCAATGTCAGGCTGCTGCTTCCAAAGCCGGCAGGATATTGTCATGTATCAAAAGAGGCATGGACTCAAGGGACAGGGACATAATACTCCCCCTTTATAAAGCATTGGTACGGCCTCACCTGGAATATGCTGTTCAGTTTTGGTCGCCTGTACATAAAAGGGACACTGTGGAGCTGGAAAGGGTGCAGAGACGCGCGACTAAACTAATATGGGGCATGAAACATCTTAGCTATGAGGAGCGATTAAAGGAGTTACAATTGTTTAGTCTTGAGAAGAGATGTTTAAGGGGGGATATGATAAACGTATATAAGTATATTAATGGCCCATACAAAAAATATGGAGAAAAACTGTTCCAGGTTAAACCCCCCTCAAAGGACGAGGGGGGACTCCCTCCGTCTGGAGAAGAAAAAGTTTAGTCTCAAGGGGCGACACGCCTTCTTTACCATGAGAACTGTGAACTTATGGAACAGTCTACCTCAGGAACTGGTCACAGCAGAAAAAATTAACAGCTTTAAAACAGGATTAGATATATTCCTGGAACAAAATAACATTAATGCTTATGAAGAAATATAAAATCCCATCCCTTCCCCAATATCGCGCCACACCCCTACCCTTTAATTCCCTGGTTGAACTTGATGGACATATGTCTTTTTTCGACCGTACTAACTATGTAACTATGTAACTTGTCCTTTACTTTCTCTCTCTGCTTTGTATCGACTTCTGCACTCTTATGGGGTGGTCTCGGGCTATAAGGTGAATTTTTCTAATTCTGAGATGATGCCTTTGAATCTCCCACTTGCTCTGTTTTCTCTTCTTGGGATAATTTTTTTTCAATTGGTCTCCCACTGCCCTTACATGGGCGCTGTCAGATACAAAAACTTTTGATATGTTGTAAAGCATACAAAACCAACAGGTTTTGCAATTGCTTTCATTAGAAAATTTTCAGTATTTCATACTGAAAAAGCCAGTCAAACAACTGCCCCCCTGCCTTCTTGGACACATACTAGTCCTGCTGTGTCCATGCGTCATGGACCCATTTCCTTGATTGACAGCTGTGAGTGCAAGGCTCACAGCTGGAGGAAAAATGCTCCCACTGTCAGCTTGTGTCCCACTACTGTCAGTGAGGACAAGCTGGGAGTTGTAGTTTTGCTAATGCTAGGGGAGATGTGAGCAGACAGCATACTGAGGGAGGGGGCGGAGACATGCACAGTGAGGCCAAGCCCCCTCCCTTTTAGAGAAATTCAGACTAGTGAGCTAAATTAAAAGTGTAATAAAAAAAAAAATAAAGGTGCTAGACACATAAAAAATTGATGTACATGGTCAGGATTAAGTACTTAGTGATTTTTGGTTGGATCTGACAGTTACACTTTAAGTATCTTGGTGTTATCTTAACTCCTTCCAAGGCTTCCCTTTATTCTGCTAACTTCCCCTCTTTGTTTCGGGATCTTTGGGGTCTTATGGAGAAATGGAGGTCCCAATATATTACGTTTTTTGGCCGCATAGCTGCCGTTAAAATGACGGTCCTCCCTAAGTTGTTCTATTTTTTTTTTTTAGATGCTCCCGGTACGGGTTCCCCTTTCTGCTCTTCTCTCCCTTATGTCTGCTTTGTTTTGTTTTATTTGGGATGCTAAGAGGCATCGTCTCCCGATGTCTGTTATGTTGGATGGTAGGTCCTTTGTGGGCCTGGCTATCCCGGATGTGGCCAAATATTATTGGGCTGCACACTTACGCCAACTGGCTGTGTGGTCCTCATCTCACACTTATAGCAGATGGATGGAGCTTGAGAAGCTATGGCTTGCCCCTATTGATCCTAACTCTTTCCTCTACTTCCCTGGGTCCTCTTCTGGGTCAGATGGCTTTCTCCTGGTATGTTTTTCTGGCTAGCTTGACTTCTGGTATGGTGCGGGAGTATATGAATACCTGCATAACTATCCCCCATTGGCGAGTGATCTGGGAGAGGGCTTCTAAGGCTTCAATTTGGACGGCTTATAAGGAAACCCAGTTTAAAATGCTCATGGGTTGATACCATACCCTTGAACTTATCAATAGATTGAACCCATCCATTCCTCCGCAGTGCTGGCATTGTTGGGTGGGGATTGGGTCTACGTTTCATATTTTCTGGTCTTGTCCACATATAATGGGCTTTTGGAGGGTAGTGGCCCATTTAGTTTGATCAGTACTGGGGGTGTCTGTCCCTCTTGACCCACTGGTTTACCTCCTGCACTTGTCATACAGGGCTTTATCCAATAAGCCGTTTAAACTTTTTATGCATATTGTCTTAGCTGCCAAAAAGCTAATTGCTAAATACTGGAAGGCGAGGCTCTCCTCTTCAGAGAGTGATCTTTTGGCCCATGTTCATGAGGTCTGACCCCTGAAGTCACTGACTGCTTCCCTGAACAATACAGTGCTGTCATGCCCCTTCCCATAGGCTTGCATTGAGGGGGTGGGGCATGATGTCACAAGGGGGTTGAGTCGTGAGGTCACGATACTCCGGCCCCATGGTCATGAGTCTTCAGACGAATGTTGTTAACAGCATGGCTCCCAACAATGCACATTTGTCCTACGGCCCTTTTAGATACTGTTTTTGTCAATTCAGTAAAGTATCAGAATAGCACAGTGGTCCTTGTTGTCTTATCGAGCAAAAACAAACAGACACAAAGCAACAGAAACTAATGAAACTAAGACACTTTGGACACACAATTTATATTAAAAACCTATTTATCCGGTAAGCAGATTATGAATCCAACGGAAACAGAAAAACAAGCTTTGAAAGATATATAAAACCAAAAAGTTTTGGGTTTATAGTATGTAGCGGGTGAAATAAGTATTGAACACGTCACTATTTTTCTCACCAAATACTGTTTCTTTGAGACAAAAGTACCTCCTTATTCCAGATCTTTTTGAAGCTCTCCACAAGTGTCCTTGGCTCTTGGACAACTCTTCTGATTATTCTTCTCTCTCCTCTGTCAGAAATCTTGTGAGGAGCTCTTGATCGAGGCAAATTTATAGTGAAATGATTCTTTCCTCTTCTGTATTATGGCCCCAACAGTGCTCACTGGAACATTCAGAAGCTTAGAAATGCACCAGTAACCAACACCATTGTTATGTTTTACAACAATTAGGTTGCAAAGGTCTCAAGACAGCTCTTTGCTTTTATACATCACGAGATGTGTCTTGTGTGACACCTTGGCCATGAGACCTTTTTTTAGCCATCAGTTGGGACAGCAGATATTAATTTGAACTGACAAGGGACTGGATTGCTTTTTCATTACTAATAGATTTCACCTGTTGTCTTGGCTTTCTATGCCTTTTTTGCATCTCCCTTTATTCATGTGTTCGATACTTTTTCCCTGTGTTATTTTACATTAATACACACATTTCTGAGCTTAACTGTTTTGGGTTCTTTGTATGTATAGATTATTTGGGTTGTTCCAACATCAAATAAAAATGTCATGTCATTTTGCACCTTTAGAAATAGATTTATTATGGTGACTGGTTAAATACTTTTTTACCTGCTGTAAATCAACAGAGTATAATGTTAATCCATAAAATTACTCATTGTGAGTGAATTTCTCTTTATAATGCTCAAATAGTTTGCACCCACCACATGTTAAAAAAAACAAGTGACTCCATAAAAACAGGTTCTGGCCGAAGAATAAAAGGAATAAAAACAAACAATGAAAACGAGAAAAACAGGAACAACTGCAAAAATTATGCATATCAGCATACCCATCATTCAGATGCTATCATGTAGTATAAAACTAATAACTTCTTAGCGCACCACAACCATCTCCAGAGAAGCAGCAAATGTATATGCAAATATTCTGTACTGAGTTACTTGGTAACTGCTTGGAGTGTTTGACTCTCAAGTGGCCATTAAGATTAAATAACTGTCGGACAATTAAGTTATATCTCCAGGCTCCCCCTTCGTCAGTGGGGGAGGGCAATAAGACATTGCCAGACACCATTTCACTCCTTTGGGAAAGAGGATCAGCTTGCTAAAATTCAACAACTGGTGGCCCCGATACACATGAGATTAGTCGGCTGATCCAGTAAAAATTGTCCAGTTTTGTATGTTCTAATGTTTTTCGGCACAACATTAAAAAGGCAAACTTCCCTGGGCTGAGAGCTGCACTACAGGACATAGACTGGGGGGAGGTGTTCTCAAATACTGATACAGAAGGTAAATGGGACATCTTTAAATCAACTCTAAATAACTATACAGCTAAATATATACCAAAGGGGGAACAAATATAAACGATTAAAACTAAATCCTACATGGCTGACAAATGATGTTAAAAGAGCAATAAACAACAAAAAAATAGCCTTCAAAAAATACAAATCTGATGGGTCAGCGATAACATTTAAACAGTACAAGGAGCTTAATAAAATCTGTAAAAATTTAATAAAAACAGCAAAAATTCAAAACGAGAGACAGGTGGCCAAAGAAAGCAAAACTAATCCAAAATATTTTTTTAGATATATAAATGCAAAAAAACCAAGGACAGAGCATGTAGGACCCCTTAACCCCTTAACGACGCAGGACGTATATTTACGTCCTGCGCCGGCTCCCGCGATATGAAGCGGGATCGCGCCGCGATCCCGCATCATATCGCGTGGGTCCCGGCGCTAATCAACGGCCGGGACCCGCGGCTAATACCACACATTGCCGATCGCGGCGATGTGCGGTATTAACCCTTTAGAAGCGGCGGTCAAAGCTGACCGCCGCTTCTAAAGTGAAACTGAAAGTATCCCGGCTGCTCAGTCGGGCTGTTCGGGACCGCCGCGGTGAAATCGCGGCGTCCCGAACAGCTGATCGGACACCGGGAGGGCTCTTACCTGCCTCCTCGGTGTCCGATCGACGAATGACTGCTCCGTGCCTGAGATCCAGGCAGGAGCAGTCAAGCGTCGATAATGCTGATCACAGGCGTGTTAATACACGCCTGTGATCAGGATGAGAGATCAGTGTGTGCAGTGTTATAGGTCCCTATGGGACCTATAACACTGCAAAAAAAAAGTAAAATAAAAGTGTTAATAAAGGTCATTTAACCCCTTCCCTAATAAAAGTTTGAATCACCCCCCGTTTCCCATAAGAAAAATAAAACAGTGTAAAAAAATATAAAAATAAACATATGTGGTATCGCCGCGTGCGTAAATGTCCGAACTATAAAAATATATCATTAATTAAGCCGTACGGTCAATGGCGTACGCGCAAAAAAATTCCAAAGTCCAAAAAAGCGTATTTTGGTAACTTTTTATAACATTAAAAAATGAATAAAAAGTGATCAAAAAGTCAGATCAAAACAAAAATCATACCAATAAAAACTTCAGATCACGGCGCAAAAATGAGTCCTCATACCGCCCCGTACGTGGAAAAATAAAAAAGTTATAGGGGTCAGAAGATGACATTTTTAAACGTATAAATTTTCCTGCATGTAGTTATGATTTTTTCCAGAAGTGCGACAAAATCAAACCTATATAAGTAGGGTATCATTTTAACCGTATGGACCTACAGAATAATGATAAGGTGTAATTTTTACCGAAATATGCACTGCGTAGAAACGGAAGCCCCCAAAAGTTAAAAAATGGCGTTTTTTTTCGATTTTGTCGCACAATGATTTTTTTTCCCGTTTCGCCGTGCATTTTTGGGTAAAATAACTAATGTCACTGCAAAGTAGAATTGGCGACGCAAAAAATAAGCCATAATATGGATTTTTAGGTGGAAAATTGAAAGGGTTATGATTTTTTAAAGGTAAGGAGGAAAAAACGAAAGTGCAAAAACGGAAAAACCCTGAGTCCTTAAGGGGTTAATAATGATAATGGGGAGGTTGTCACGGGTGATCAAGAGAAGGCGGAGCTACTGAATGGGTTCTTTAGTTCTGTATATACTAAGGAAGAAGGAGCTGACATTGGCCAGGTCAGTGCTGGTAACACATCATGTAATGTACTGAACTGGCTTAATGTAGAGATGGTACAAGGTAAGTTAAGTAATATAAATGTAAGCAAATCTCCAGGGCCAGATAGATTGCACCCAAGAGTTCTTAGAGAGGTAAGTTCAGTAATATCTGTACCCCTGTTCATGATATTTAGAGATTCTCTGGTGTCTGGTATTGTGCCAAGGGACTGGCGCAAGGCTAATGTGGTGCCAATCTTCAAAAAGGGCTCTAGGTCTTCCCCAGGAAACTATAGACCGGTAAGTCTAACGTGCATTGTGGGTAAATTGTTTGAAGGACTTATAAGGGATTACATACAGGAATACATAGGGGATAATTGTATTATAAGTGATAGCCAGCATGGGTTTACTAAGGATAGAAGTTGTCAAACCAATCTAATTTGCTTTTATGAAGAGGTGAGTAGAAGCCTTGACAGAGGAATGGCTGTGGATATAGTGTTTCTGGATTTTGCTAAAGCATTTTATACTGTCCCTCATAGACGTCTGACAGGTAAGTTAAGGTCTTTGGGTTTGGAAATTTTAGTTTGTAACTGGATTGAACACTGGCTCATGGATCGTACCCAGAGAGTGGTGGTCAATGATTCGTACTCTGATTGGTCCCCGGTAATTAGTGGTGTACCCCAAGGTTCAGTACTGGGCCCGTTGTTGTTTAATTTATTTATCAATGATATAGAGGATGGTATTAACAGCTCTGTTTCTATCTTTGCAGATGACACCAAGCTTTGTAGCACAGTACAGTGTATAGAGGATGTGCATAAGTTACAAGATGACTTGGATAGACTAAGTGTCTGGGCATCCACTTGGCAAATGAGGTTCAATGTGGAAAAATGTAAAGTTATGCATCTGGGTACTAATAACCTGCATGCATCCGTATGTCTTAGGGGGGATTAAACTGGCAGAGTCACTGGTAGAGAAGGATCTGGGTGTACTTGTAGATCACAGACTACAGAATAGCATGCAATGTCAGGCTGCTGCTTCCAAAGCCGGCAGGATATTGTCATGTATCAAAAGAGGCATGGACTCAAGGGACAGGGACATAATACTCCCCCTTTATAAAGCATTGGTACGGCCTCACCTGGAATATGCTGTTCAGTTTTGGTCGCCTGTACATAAAAGGGACACTGTGGAGCTGGAAAGGGTGCAGAGACGAGCGACTAAACTAATATGGGGCATGGAACATCTTAGCTATGAGGAGCGATTAAAGGAGTTACAATTGTTTAGTCTTGAGAAGAGATGTTTAAGGGGGGATATGATAAACGTATATAAGTATATAAATGGCCCATACAAAAAATATGGAGAAAAACTGTTCCAGGTTAAACCCCCCCAAAGGACGAGGGGGCACTCCCTCCGTCTGGAGAAGAAAAAGTTTAGTCTCAAGGGGCGACACGCCTTCTTTACCATGAGAACTGTGAACTTATGGAACAGTCTACCTCAGGAACTGGTCACAGCAGGAAAAATTAACAGCTTTAAAACAGGATTAGATACATTCCTGGAACAAAATAACATTAATGCTTATGAAGAAATATAAAATCCCAGCCCTTCCCCAATATCGCGTCACACCCCTACCCCTTAATTCCCTGGTTGAACTTGATGGACATATGTCTAACTATACTGGATATATGTCTAACTATTACATAGTTACTAACTATGTAACTATTAACGTGCCTATGTGATTTAAGAAAACTTTCGACATGTCATACAGATATGTCAAAAATTTTGATTGGTCAGGACCTGAGTGTCAAGACCCCACTGATCGTTAGAACTACTGGGGAGAAACACCCAGCTGTGTGCTTTACTCCCTCGCTTGAGAAAAAGTCCACCCAGTTGGAGGAGTCTGGCCGCTTTAAAAATTCATGGAGCCTGTCTCCTGCTCATTGTAGTGATTGGTGGAAATCTGAACACTCAGACATCCACTGACAAACTTTTGACAAGTCTGTGTGACATATGAAAAGTTTTGTTAAATGACAATCTTTGAAGACTTTGTCTGACAAATTATATAGAAGTATCTCCATTCAGCTGTAATGTTTTAAGGGACCTGGGAACAGGTGTTCAATATATATTAACAGCATCACAACTGGGAATATAAAGTTCCCCGACAGTAGGTGTAGGCAGCAGAGTCCGCCCACAGTAGGTGTAGGCAGCAGAGTTCGCCCACAGTAGGTGTAAGCAGCAGAGTCCGCCCACAGTAGGTGTAGGCAGCTGAGTCCCCCCACAGAAGGTGTCTGCAGCAGAGTCCCCCCACAGTAAGTGTAGACAGCAGGAGGTTATGTCTCCTTTTTGTAGGCTGCAGATTTGGCTCACACATACAGGAGGCTTTCTGCTGAATGTGCGTGAACCGTACATACAGCAGAAATCAGCGTTGTCTGCCTGGGGATCCTGGACGAGCGTCCTGGATTCTCAGTAGCAGCAGCGGTAAGTTCTTTACATGTCCGGACCCTCGGACTATGTCCGAATGGATCAGACGGTCAGTCCGCCCCTGTTATAAGAAAAACAGAATATTTCTTATCTAAAAACACACACACAAACTTGTCCTCAGGTTGTGTGGTATAGCAGCTCAGTACCATTAATAGAATAGAGCAATAGTGTCAAGACCCCACTGATCGTTAGAACTACTGGGGAGAAACACCCAGCTGTGTGCTTTACTCCCTCGCTTGAGAAAAAGTCCACCCAGTTGGAGGAGTCTGGCCGCTTTAAAAATTCATGGAGCCTGTCTCCTGCTCATTGTAGTGATTGGTGGAAATCTGAACACTCAGACATCCACTGACAAACTTTTGACAAGTCTGTGTGACATATGAATAGTTTTGTTAAATGACAATCTTTGAAGACTTTGTCTGACAAATTATATAGAAGTATCTCCATTCAGCTGTAATGTTTTAAGGGACCTGGGAACAGGTGTTCAATATATATTAACAGCATCACAACTGGGAATATAAAGTTCCCCGACAGTAGGTGTAGGCAGCAGAGTCCGCCCACAGTAGGTGTAGGCAGCAGAGTTCGCCCACAGTAGGTGTAAGCAGCAGAGTCCGCCCACAGTAGGTGTAGGCAGCTGAGTCCCCCCACAGAAGGTGTCTGCAGCAGAGTCCCCCCACAGTAAGTGTAGACAGCAGGAGGTTATGTCTCCTTTTTGTAGGCTGCAGATGCGGCTCACACATACAGGAGGCTTTCTGCTGAATGTGCGTGAACCGTACATACAGCAGAAATCAGCGTTGTCTGCCTGGGGATCCTGGACGAGCGTCCTGGATTCTCAGTAGCAGCAGCGGTAAGTTCTTTACATGTCCGGACCCTCGGACTATGTCCGAATGGATCAGACGGTCAGTCCGCCCCTGTTATAAGAAAAACAGAATATTTCTTATCTAAAAACACACACACAAACTTGTCCTCAGGTTGTGTGGTATAGCAGCTCAGTACCATTAATAGAATAGAGCAAAGTTGTAATACCACACACAACCTGAGGCCAGAGGTGTCGTTGTTTTTGGAAGAAATTATCTTGATCTTTCTATTCCCGTACCCTTTTAAATTCACACAACCCTATGGAAGCTTTCATTTGCTTTCTATTGTTGGTGCAGTTGCATACCATCTGTTGTTCTCTGTTATCAGCAATTCCGGGCTGGGGCCAGGCCAATTGTAGTGCTCTTCAGTGAGACTGACAAGGAAATCTGCTGATAATAAAAATAAACTTTTTAGTATTCAAAAATTCTAAGTTATTGTCATCAGGCGCGACAATTTTCTTATTCAGCAAACCTAGACAATGTCCCAGCCGATGGCGCACAGGTCATCAGGGGGTCAGAGGAAGGAGATGACTACAGTTACTATTACATATCTACACCAAGGAAGATGAGGACATCAACTTCTGCTGTTCTATCAACCATTGTTCACATTGGGATATCTACACTATGATGCACTGTATTTTTTTCATTTTGTGATTTTATTGGATACTTGTCCAGGAAAGGCTCACAATCTCCAGTTGTGAAATATTTCCATACACATACATTGTGTGACAAAGACTAGTGCTCTATCTATAAACGTCACTGTTTGCCAACAGATAACGAGAACAGTCCTGTTGTATTAGCCATTAGTGACTGTATTCATGAGTGCCAGAGAAAGATGGAAACTCCTGGGTAAGTTGGACCAGTCTTTAGGGTACGACCACGGAAAAAAAAACTGGGGATTTTCACAACATCAAACTTGCACATTTAAAGGGATACTCTGCCCCTAGACATTTTATCCTTTATCCAAAGCATAGGGGATAAGATGTCTGATCACGTGGGTCCAACTGCTGGGGACCCCCCATGGTCTCCCTGCTGCACCTGGTGTTCATTTAGAGCGTCGGGTGCAGAGCCGGCCGTCACTCCCCCCTCCTTTCGACTTGCATTGAGGGGGCATGGCGGTGACTTCACAGGCGGGGCATGGCCGTGGCGTCACAAGCCTCTGCCTCACGTGCACTGGATGTCTGGGGTGCTGCAGCCGAGAAGCTGGAAGAAATCAATTTTGTTTTTCTAATACTGGATAACCACTTCAAAGCTTAACAAAGGGGGAGATTTATCAAAACCTGTGCAAATGAAAAGTTGCCTAGTTGCCCATAGCAACCAATCATATTGCTTCTTTCATTTTGCAGAGGCCTTGTTAAAAATAAAAGAAGTGATCTGATTGGTTGCTATGGGCAATTTTTACTCTGGGCAGGTTTTGATAAATCTCCCCCCATTCAAAGTCTATGGAGACCCTCTTCTGCAGTGAAACATAAAAAGCATTGAGACGGGGAGTGAAGCGCTCAGCCGAGTGATTCTAAGGATTGGTGGGGGTCTCAGCACTCAGACGTGTTAAACGTTTTTTTTAAAGTGATGGTGCTCGTTTTAGTGTAACCTGGATTTTAAATAAGATATAAAAAATAAATAAATAATAATCCTATATATCTTGCTATTAAATCTGCACCAAAATTAGCAGGATTTGGTCTGGTTTTACAGTGAGAAGTCTTTGACAAGACCACCAGAATTGCAAGAAAAAGTGGTGATCTAGGGGAGGTGGTCTTTTCAAAGAAGAATGAATACATGAAAAATTGAATATTTGTCACAGAATATCTGTTCTGGGTAAAGGAAAAGTGTTCTCATTGAGGTGGTCTTTTCGAAAGGTTTCACTGAAGAAAAATTTGCAACATATCCATATCCAACATATGTAAAAGAACCCTTTGGCAATGTTCACCAACCCTTTGTCTTTTATCAGTAAAATAGCAGTTTTTCAGTTAAGAAATTGGTAAAAAATCTGCTGATTTTCCTGTAATAATAATATCCCACTGTTGTCAAGGAACATTTTCCATTAGAAATGTTATTTCTTTTATATAGATATCATGGCTTTGTTCAAGTTGAAGCACCGGCATGGACAAAGTGCAGTAAGTTAGGGTGGGCTAGCACTGTGTGAAAGGACAGGAGAGATCACAGAGGGGTCCTTTCAGACAAGTAGAGAGCACAGAGGAGTGCTATAAGACAGGAGAGAGCACAGAGGAGTGCTATCAGACAGGAGAGAGCACAGAGGAGTGCTATCAGACAGGAGAGAGCACAGAGGAGTGCTATCAGACAGGAGAGAGCACAGAGCAGTGCTATCAGACAGGAGAGAGCACAGAGGAGTGCTATCAGACAGGAGAGAGCACAGAGGAGTGCTATCAGACAGGAGAGAGCACAGAGGAGTGCTATCAGACAGGAGAGAGCACAGAGGAGTCCTATCAGACAGGAGAGAGCACAGAGGAGTCCTATCAGACAGGAGAGAGCACAGAGGAGTGCTATCAGACAGGAGAGAGCACAGAGGAGCGCTATCAGACAGGAGAGAGCACAGAGGAGTCCTATCAGACAGGAGAGAGCACAGAGGAGTCCTATCAGACAGGAGAGAGCACAGAGGAGTCCTATCAGACAGGTGAGAGCACAGAGGAGTACTATCAGACAGGTGAGAGCACAGAGGAGAATTATCAGACAGGAGAGAGCACAGAGGAGAATTATCAGACAGGAGAGAGCACAGAGGAGCGCTATCAGACAGGAGAGAGCACAGAGGAGTGCTATCAGACAGGAAAGAGCACAGAGGAGTGCT
Source organism: Hyla sarda (assembly GCF_029499605.1). NCBI lineage: Eukaryota > Metazoa > Chordata > Amphibia > Anura > Hylidae > Hyla > Hyla sarda. The sequence continues at coordinate 24,004,351 of NC_079198.1, read as the reverse complement.
ATCAGACAGGAGAGAGCACAGAGGAGTCCTATCAGACAGGAGAGAGCACAGAGGAGTGCTATCAGACAGGAGAGAGCACAGAGGAGCGCTATCAGACAGGAGAGAGCACAGAGGAGTCCTATCAGACAGGAGAGAGCACAGAGGAGTCCTATCAGACAGGAGAGAGCACAGAGGAGTCCTATCAGACAGGTGAGAGCACAGAGGAGTACTATCAGACAGGTGAGAGCACAGAGGAGTACTATCAGACAGGAGAGAGCACAGAGGAGAATTATCAGACAGGAGAGAGCACAGAGGAGCACTATCAGACAGGAGAGAGCACAGAGGAGCACTATCAGACAGGAGAGAGCACAGAGGAGTGCTATCAGACAGGAGAGAGCACAGAGGAGTCCTAGCCCACCCTCACTTATAAAAAGTTTTTGTATCTTACAGTGGCCATTTAATGTGTCAAAAGAAGTGGTCACAGACCCCTCCCCTCCCAGTTCCATCCGTAGACTGATGCTATTTATAAGAAATATGTATAGTAGTTATACACCTCTCCTGAGGACGTGTTCACACATTGCGTTTCTTGCTGCAGTTTTTCTGTTTTTACCAGGATCTTCTTAAAATCATGACAAAAACTGTGCTACTGCTGCTATTGTGCAAATGACCTTTTGCAGAAACAGCTAAAATTAACTGAAAACGTGAAAAATACACTAGTAATTCCTAGCTCTACCAACCCGATTAGATGTCCAGGTGCAGTGATAAAACACCACATCCAAAGCCAAAGGAATTATGAGAAATGAAGGAAAATTTATACCTGCCACAATCCAAAACAGGTTAACACAAGGCATACGAAATAACCTCTACATTATTCTCTAATAATAGCATATGCTGCACTATATAAGAAAAAAATTTAAATAAAACAACTATTTTCTGAAAAGGAAAAGGCTATGTTACAAAAACTGTGTGTGAACATAGCCTTAGACTAACTTCACGAATGCATTAGTATATTTTAAACAGCATCACAGAATGAGTTAAGAATAAAAGTAGGTAGATAGTTCATAACCGCACCATAAAAATAAGTAGATAGTTCATCACCTCCCCTTAAAGTAATCACGAGTTCATAAAGCATTTAACAGATTGTATAATAAAACCAAAAATGAAATTGTCTTGTTTATGGTAATTGATAACCTTGGAAAAATACCGTAATGAAAAATAAGAAATTTAATCTGTTGTGTTATCCAAGTTGGACTTTGACCTTGTGAAGATTTTATTGGTATGAACTAGTGTCTGGAGTTCTTTATTTAAAGACAGATAATAAAAGGCAGCAATGTTTTTGGAAGATTTTATAGGGCTACGTCTTATATTGCTCCCTCTTTATTTGCAACCAGTTCCCTTTTCATTTGTACCTGCTCAGCCAATCACTGGTTGAGATGTGTCACTGCTGAGAACAGCGATTGGCTGATTGGGCTTCCTGGTTGAGTAAGTACCTACACCAGGGAGAGATAAGCAGTGGAGACCAAGGCATCATGAGAATAGCAGCAGTGGGGGATATGATGGGGGGTATCCATTATTTTTATAGCACCTTCTACCTCTAAGACCCTATGAAAGAGTTTGCAATTGGCCAGTAAGTTTAGCCAAAACCAGAAGTGGAACCGATGCTGAAAAGAAATAGAAAAATAAACTGTGGTGGAAAGATTTGCCCAGTTTTCATCGTTTTGGACCCATTCCTGGTTTCTGGCTAAAAATGCTGAGCAAAATATTGATCAAAACAAAACCATAATACTCAGTATGAACCAAGCCTAAAATTTGTTTGACCAAAAAATTCAATGACAACCATCTAGTGGCAACTTAGGCTTTGTCTACACACAAACAATACTGCCGTAACTTGAGAAAAACAACAGGCATTTTTTGGTTAACATCTGTATTTCAGCCATAAATGGGCAAAAAGATGGCCGCCAAACAAAGTGTTTTTTACGGTGTGTGAACATAACCTTAAAGGGGTACTCCAGCCCTAGACATCTTATCCCCTATCCAAAGGATAGGGGATAAGATGTCTGATCGTGGGGGTCCTGCCGCTGGGGACCCCCGCAATATAGCATGCAGTACCCACCTGTTACTGCTCCGTAAGCGCTGGAGGGTCTGGCTCCCGACCACGGGGACGGAAGATCATGACGTCACGACTCCGCCCCCGTGTGACGTCACTCCCCACCCCCTCGATGCAAGTCTATGGGAGGGGGCGTGACGGCTGTCACGCCCCCTCCCATAGACTTGCATTGAGGGGGTGGGATGTGACGTCACACGGGGGCGGAGTCGTGACGTCACTATCTTCCATCCCCGTGGTCAGGAGCCAGACCCTTCAGCGCTTCCGGAGCAGTAACAGGTGGGTGCTGCGTGCTACATTGAGGGTGTCACCATCGGCGGGACCCCCGCGATCAGACATCTTATCCCCTATCCTTTGGATAGGGGATAAGATGTCTAAGGGTGGAGTACCCCTTTAAGGCAGTCAGAACATTATTTTTTTTAAACTATTATGATAAAGGGTGGAGATTAATGTTACAAAACTTTTTATATCTTGGCAAAACATTAACCTTTCTAATATACTTCATAAAACATTTTTTATCTACTTTTTTTTCTATAGAAATCATGGCTTTTAAAAAAAAAGGTGGTCCTCATACCAGCCAGACATAATCATGCTGCAGCATCATCTCTGTCTTAGCTGAAGCAGAGGCATGGTCCAGTAAGTGAGGGCGAGACTAGCACTCCTCTGTGCTCTCTCCTGTCCAGTCCATCAGACTCTTGTCTGAAAACAGAAAAGAGAGGGTTACAAAACAGCCTGCAGTGATTGGGTGAAGAGACCCAGGGCAGCACAGAAAACTTAGGGAGGAAGTGAATGCATGGTGAGTGAGGGCGGGCTCAGTGCTTGCTTTGGACACGCCCCTTTGTGAGCAGCGGATACCAGAATGAGTGAGCAGCAGGACAGAGGGATTTGTGAGCCAAATACAGAAGCTATACACATAAAAAAGACATATAAATAATCTGCATGACCCTGTTAAAAACACATAGAAGCATTATTTGTTTTTCTTGACAGGTACGCTGTTAAAGTTCTTATCCAGCTCAATGCACCATTTGTACAGTCATATTCAAGGTAACACGTTACATTAAACTTTCTGGTAGATAATCCGAGGGCATAAGAATAATTTAGTATTGAATGCAGATGTTTTCCATCAGCAGTGTCTGGGGTAAGTAAATATGCTGTTTATCTTAAAGGGGTACTCCGCCCCTAGACATCTTATCCCCTATCTAAAGGATAAGGGATAAGATGTCTGATCGTGGGGGTTCTGCCTCTGGGGACCCCCGTGATCTCGGCTGCGACACCCCAGACATTCAGTGCACAGAGCGAACCTCGCTCTGTGCCGGATGACTGGCGGTGCTGGGCAGAGGCTTGTGACGTTACAACCACGCCCCGCTTGTGACGTCATGGCCACGGCCCCTCAATGCAAGTCTATGGGAGGGGGGCGTCAGGCACCCTTCCATAGAATTGCATTGAGGGGGGCGTGGCCGTGATGTCACAAGCCTTCGGCGCTGCACGCGACATTCTAAACGAATAAGATGTCTAGGGGCGAAGTACCCCTTAAAAGTATCTTAATGCTGGGAGTTAGTTGATTAATACAACCCTTTAAATTGTGCAAAGTAATTGCAGACCTTTATATAATGGTGAATAAACGTTCTTTAGCATACCTGATCTTTGAACAGATTATTATTTTTTTTTTTAAACCTGCATGGTTTTGTTACATTAGTCCTTTAAAGTGATAATAATGTGATTGATCATGTGTTAAATGGCTGCCATCGTTTGGAAAAATATCTGACATGCCTTGCGACATGTCAAAAGTTTTGACCAACGGGGGTGTGAGTGTTCCGACTTCCACCGATCAGGAGAACGAGCCATGAGAACTTCCCTCTCAGCAAGTTTTCTCCTGGCTTCATGTCAGGTGATCGGGACAAACACTCACAACATAAGTCTATGGAGCGTGGCTCAATCAAGTAAAAGAGCAGGGAGAGGAGTGCACGGCAGCGTAGACCTCTCCTGGTTCATTCTCCTGATTGGTGGAGGTCCGAACACTCAGACCCCCGCCGATTGAAACTTTTGACATGTGGCTAGGACATGTCAAAAGTTTTTTCAAATGACAGGTATTTTTTAAGTGCCCTTACTTCTGTAATTGAGCCCCAAAGAGTCTCACCAGGATGCTTAGCTACTTCTCATTCTCTGCAGTTTAAGGAATGGGAACAGAGCTTGGCTGTTTGCCAGTAGAGTTCATGCAGGTGAATGCATGTGGCCAAAAACACACCCTCATGTATTCACCAATGGCCACACAATATTGCCAATAAGTCTGGGGAGAATCACATGGCCAGTGGTGTACACATGGGTGCATGGGTTCTGCCACATGCGTTCACCGGCACGTGGGAACACATTGTTACTTTACTGGCCAATCACGGCACAGCACATAATCCTCTCTACTATGCCATCATAGGACTACTGAAATTGCACAGGACTGCACAGGCTGGTATTGTGCTGGGGAAGGATATACAGTATGCTACGGGGTTACCAATGCAGTGGGTTTGGAAGTTGCTATGTGAGCAGAAATGAAACAGCACAAGCTCAGAAAGGAAGGGGTTACATTAAGCGCTTACCTTTACAGACACAAGCATTAGATATCAAAATGCATGTGCTAGAGGGGAATGTAGAACAAGATATAAAACAACAATAAAAACAGTAAGACAAAAGGCAGGATCTAAAACAAGTAAATAACATTTTATTACAAACTGATCAAACCATCATGACATAAACATATTCCCTTTTACAAATACAAAACCCTTCATCTTTAGAAATCCAAGGAGAACTATATGGACATCCAGGCAGACAGTCTATATACCATCACTTGGAGACATCGGTATAAAGATGGTGTTTAAAGGAATGGTTTAAACATTTTATCCCCTATCCAAAGGATGTATGGGACAGTTCAAGGGTAAAGTTCTTGACTTAACAAACTACCCTCCTTAAAGGGGTATTCCGGCTTTAGACATTTTATCCCCTATCCAAAGGATAGGGGATAAGATGTCTGATCGCGGGGGGCCCGCCGCTGGTACCACCCGCGATCTCCCTGGAGGGAGGGGGGGTACCAGTGGCGGGCCCCCCGCGATCAGACATCTTATCCCCTATCCTTTGGATAGGGGATAAAATGTCTAAAGCCGGAATACCCCTTTAAAGAGGGTAGTTTGTTAAGTCAAGAACTTTCCCCCTGAACTGTCCCATACATCTGTTCAGCTTGAGACAAAAGGAAATGGCTGCTATAGCTCCAGCCATCAAGCTATACTAGAACATGGAAAGGTAAGAATTATGATGCGTCACTGCAAACATTTTCAAATTTACCAGGGTTTGGGAAAGCTGGGTTACATTCCTTATAGTAGCTGTTACAGATAATTTCTTGTAATCTGAATTGGAGAAAAGTAGTAGAAAACTAAGTCAATTAGAACAACTAGATCATTATCACATCAGCAGGACCTCCATATCTTATCTCCATGTATGTTTACACGTAAATAATTCACCGCAGCATTAAATCCGAAAACATATTATGTTGCTACTGATTGACCTCAATGGTTCTGCAGCAAATCTGCCACTGATATTTAATTGCGAAAATTCTGGCTTGTGAAAAATCTACATGTACGTGTTGTAGTTTGGCAACAGCTGAAGGCAACCTAGTTGGGAAACGCTGGTCTTTGCAGAGAGCTTGAAGTTCTGTATCAGTGTTAAAGGGGTATTCCGGGCAAAAACATTTAGGGGATAAGATGTCTGATTGCGGGGGGCCTGCTGCTGGGACTCCCCGCGATCTCCCTGCAGCACCCGCATTCTATGCGGGAGCTGCGTCTCCAGTTTTGGAAACCTCCAAAACGCCACGCCCCCACCATTCATGTCTATGGGAGGGGGCGTGATGGCCACAATAAATAGCCTTTGAAAATATAGGTAATTCCTGGTTTGTGCAGTGAGCTGAGAACTGCAGAAAACTACATAGACCATCGGCCTCTGCGCTTGTTTCCTGTGTGAACTGCCTTTAAAGGGGTACTCCAGTGGAAAACTTTTTTTTTTTAAATCAACTGGTGCCAGAAAGTTAAACAGATTTGTAAATGACTTCTATTAAAAAAAATCTTAATCCTTCCAGTACTTATTAGCTGCTGAATTCTACAGAGGAAATTATTTTCTTTTTGGAACACAGAGCTCTCTGCTGACATCACGAGCACAGTGCTCTCTGCTAACATCTCTGTCCATTTTAGGAACTGTCCAGAACAGCATATGTTTGCTATGGGGATTTTCTCCTACTCTGGACAGTTCATAAAATGGACAGAGATGTCAGCAGAGAGCACTGTGCTCGTGATGTCATCAGAGAGCTCTGTGTTCCAAAAAGAAAAGAATTTCCTCTGCAGTATTCAGCAGCTAATAAGTATTGGAAGGATAAAGATTTTTTAATAGAAGTAATTTACAAATCTGTTTAACTTTCTGGCACCAGTTGATTTAAAAAAAAAATAAAAAAAGTTTTCCACCGGAGTACCCCTGCAGGGTTCTGGATTCTTTAAGAGCTGAGGAGAAGGGAGTGGAACATTGCATAGTGACTTGTCATCTACACCCAGCAAAGCGTTGACAACAGTCATCATGTGTCTAAGAAAACACTGGACTTCCTGCCTGGAGAAACAGCTGAGAGAAACAGGGTTTGTGTTCAGCAAAGATAACACTTGTTGTACATTACAAAGTTATATAACTAATATGTGCACTTATATAAAGGTAATTTCATCTGGCTGGATTTCTTCTTTAAAGGGGTATTCCGGCTTTATACATCTTATCCCCTAACAAAGGATAGGGCATAAGATGTATGATCGCAGGGGTCCCGCCGCTGGAGACCCTCGCATTCTCAGTGCAGCCCACAGCCACGCCCCCTAGTGCCGTCACGCCACACCCCTCCATTCATGTCTATGGAAGGGGGCGTGGCGTGACAGCACTAGGGTGCGTGGCTATGACGTCACGAAGGCAGTGCCTGACACAGAATGCTGGGGGCTGAACAGAGATCGTGGGGTCCCCAGCGGCAGGACCCCGGCGATCATATATCTCACCCCCTATCCTTTGGATAAGGGGATAAGATGTATAAAGCCGGAATACCCTTTTAAGTAGTTCCCTGGGCGGGAGCCATCCTCTGCTAGACTCGTCTGCTGCGGCTGTAATCATGACTGACAGCCCTGGCATGGCCCATATAATCGCTCTGCTCAGTCTGCTTAGGGAGCAGAATGGTGACATGTTATGTCAATCATGTCGAGGGGGTGTGATTACAGCCGATGAAGACAAAACTAGAGATCCCGCCCAGGGGGACTACTAATGGGCCGACAGGGGGCACCTTTTTAAAATTCATATCTTCACCATTGTTGCCGGAAGAAAGGTCTCCTGGGCACGGTGAGGAAGAAGATTTTAAAATCTGATGACAGGTTCCCTTTAAATGTTGGAGAAACTGATATTTACTGTTGAGCTTCTTGTAGGAGGAGATTTTCTCTTCTAATGAACTCTAAGACCCAGTAGTGGAACTGTAAGCTAAATAGCAAGCATGTCTGGATACTGAAACGTCTTTGACACCGGGAGATTATCTGCATTGTTTCCTTGTCATATGGTTACTTGACAAGGATGAAAAGACTTAACACAGACATCTTTCCAGTAGGAAAAAAAAGAAGGTCATGCACTGATCTACAGGTGCCGAGACAAGCTGCATATTACCAGTAAGAGGCTAGAATTCTGAGGTTTTTCATTCAAAAGCGCCAATAAAAATGTCCGTTTTGCCGCATGGCATAAAGGCAGTGGCCATATGGATGTTAGGTGCAAGCCAATAGTGAACTGCAAAATCCTTTGGGCATTGCTCCGCTCTTTTGGGCTCAGAGGCTTGTTTTCAAAAACGTCCTCAAATTCAGAGTATGGCGTTTTTTCCGGGAAAATCTTGTCATGTGTTTTAACTTTGGCATTTTTTGCAGGCGGTTTTTATTATTTTTGGGGGACTTTAGAGATACAAAAAAGTGATGGAGATACTTTTTTTTGTTAAATTTCATAGGGTACCATTAAATTTTTTTTTTTATTAAAATTATATATTTTTTTAATTTAAAAGAAGATACAGTAGTGATGGAAAAAATTGTATTTACCGTAACTAAATTCATATTTTTTAGAACAAAATGTTTATTAATTTTTAAACAGAGATCAATTTATGTGGGCGGGGAGGGCAATAAAAATCTAGCCGGTAATATAAAAAATTTAGAAAGGGGCCATTTAATTATGAAAATAATATATTTTTTAATTAATTTTGCAAAACTTATTAGTAATGTATTTTAATTATGTGTTTAATAAAATGTGTGTTTTTTTTAACTTTAACTTTTAGGTATGAATTCTACTCCCAGCATGGAACAGACTGTTCCATAATGGGAGAAGTAGTACCTGTACTAATAGACAGATCGCGGCGGGTGTCACTTCTGACCCCCACTGCGATCCTCTGGTATAAGCTATAGAAGCCAGCGGCTGGCCGCACTTCTCCGCTCCACAGCCCGGCACTATATTCATCTGTGATGTGAAGTTCTCTTCAGTTCACAGATTCATATTTCCCGCTGAGAGCTGTGGTTTGCCGGATAGTGTTGGCCTCTCACAGCTCTCAGCGGCATATAGGAATCTGTGATGTGAAGTAGTAAAGTGCCAGGCAGGGGACCAGACAAGTGTGGCTGCCACCCGCTTCTATAGCTTATACCAGAGGATCGCAGCGGATGTGAGGGGTGACACCCGCTGTGATCTGACCTTAACTGCATGTACTGCTACTCCCAACATGGAGCACACTCTTCTCCATGCTGGGAGCTGTAGTACCTGCATTAATAGACAGATCGCAACGAGTGTCAGAAGTGACACCTGGGCCATCTGTCTATTAGTACAGATAATACAGCTCCCAGCATGGAGCAGAGTGTGCTCCACGTTGGGAGAAGTAGTACCTGCAGTAAGGGACAGATCGCAGCAAGTGTCACTCCTGACACCTGTTGCGATCCTCCTGACGTGAATTTCAGAACTCAACGGGAGTACAGCTGATGCTGAGAAGTAGATATACGTCATACATCTACTGCCCAGCAAGAAATTACAGTGAGCCTGCAATGTGTATACAGTATACACATTGCTGGCTCACTTAACCACTTGCTGAGCTGTGCGTTATGCACCAGTCCAGCAAGGAAAGAGTTAATTTACACTGCAGGTTAACCCTTTGGGCGGTATACACAATATACAGCTATGTATAGATAGCTGTTTATAGTGTATACAGAAGACGAAGAAGTCCCTTACCTCCATCCAGTCCTGGCTGGGTCTGTGTAGCTCCGCCCCCCCATTGATGATGTCATTAGGGATGGAGCTACAGACAGGAACCAGGCTGGTAAGGGTGTGAGGCTCTGTTCACATTGTACGTTGTGCCAGTGTCTTACCAGACAGGGAGACTCCAGCTGTTGCTAAACTACAACTCCCAGCAAGCCCAGACAGTCAAAAGCTGTTTGGGCATGCTGGGAGTTGTAGTTTTGCAACAATTGGAGGCACCCTGTTTGGAAAGACATGGATCTGTTTCAGATCCATTTATGCAGAGGATTACGGCGGATTCGGAGGACTACCGCGGTTGAACTGGAATTTTTTTTATTTAAATAAAATGGCTAACGAAGGCTGTGGAGGAGTGTTTTTTTTAAATAAAATAATATTTCCATTTTTTTTTTATATTGAATTTTCAGGCTTAGTAGTGGAAGCCGTCTTATTGACAGAATCCATTACCAAGCGGGGGCTTAGCGTTAGCCCTAAAAACAGCTAATGCTAACCCCCAATTATTACCCTGGTATCCACCGCCACAGGGGTGTCGGGAAGAGCCGCTACCAACAGGCCCGGAGCATCAAAAATGGCGCTCCTGGGCCTAGACGGTAACAGGCTGGTGTTATTTAGGCTGGGGAGAGACAGTAACAATGGTCCTCGCCCACCCTTGTATCGTCAGGCTGTTGCTGCTTGGTTAGTATCTGGCTGTGAATACAAATACGGGGAACCCTCTGTGTTTTTTTAATAAATAAAAAAAAAACGCATAGGGGTCCCCGTATTATTATTCACAGCCAGATACCAACCAAGCAGACACAGCCTGACGTTACCAGGGTGGGCGAGGACCATTGTTACTGGCTCTCCCCAACCTAATTTTTGACGCTCTTTGGTATCAGCTCTTCCCGACACCCTTGTGGCGGTGGGTACCGGGTTAATAATTGGAGGTTAGTGCTAGCTGTTTTTGGGGCGAAAGCTAAGTCACGGCATAGTAATGGATTCCGTCAATAAGACAGCTTCCACTACTTAGCCTGAAAAAACACTTCCCCACAGCCCTCGTTAGCCATTTTATTAAAAGAAAAAAAATCTGAAACGAGAAGAAAAAAGAAAAAAAAAAATTGGTTAGGACATTTTTAGTGCTCTCCACTGGGGAGAGCGCACATAATGCAATGTCTTCCCAAACAGAGAGCCTCCAATTGTTGCAAAACTACAACTCCCAGCATGCCCAGGCATGCTGGGAGATGTAGTTTTGCAACAGCTGGAGTCTTCCTGTCTGGGAGGACACTGGCAGAAGGGTCTGTTCACATTATACAAAACGTACAATGTGAAAAGAGCCTCACACCCTTATCAGCCTGGTTCCCGTCAGACGTCATCACTAGGGGGGGAGGGGGGGGGGGGGGGAGCTACACAGGCCCGGCGGGGACAGGGAGCGAGGGAAGTGGACCTTGTCTTCTGTATACACTCTATACAGCTATCTATATAGATTTCTGTATACCACTTCAAAGGGGCTATAGGAGCAGGGAGTCCTGTCAGTCTGGTGACAGGATTCTCGGCTCCTGTATAGTATACACGGGTACACTATACACCCCTGTATACTATACGGCCGGGGGAGGTGAATAGTGATGCTATACATCCCTCCTCACCTCCTTACACTCTGTGGACCGGGCGCTCAGCATCCGACACAATGAGTGGTACCTGAAGGCAGGAAAAAAACTGCCACAGGGGACAAAACTGGCTGTTTCCACACACCAGGAAAAACGCCAAAATGCAGGAAGAAGCTGTGGCAGTTTTTGCAGGTGGGAAAAAACCTCAGTGGAATCCTAGCCTAAGGCTGGGTTTTAAACAGTGCCGAATCATGTGATCTATACAGGACTGTTTACCTTGTTGCCTATCCAGGTGGAATTCACTCCATAGGTGGATATATCATTTTCACTTAGGTGGACATTTTCATCCTCTATTGCAAGGTGGACATTCCCATTTTTTACAGGTGGACATTTTCATTTTTGTCACAGGTGGACACCACTTTTCCCACTTATCCTAATTCATGCAACACCATTGATGGTTTTTTCTTACTATTCTATATTTTATAGATTGCCCATTTTTATTACCGCAAGGGCCCTGCGGACCGTTTTTATGTGTAATTTTGATGTGATATTATTTTGTGTAAAATAGGTGAATAGTAAAAATATCTTACACCACTATTTGGTTGGTATTAATTTCAATCATACACCTCTTGTAGGTGAAACACTGAGGACTGTGACTATTTAATATATGTTTATTTCCATTTCCCTCCTTACTGGGTGAGAGGGCCACAGTGAACCTCGTGTTGTTTTGTTTGTGAGCTCCACATCATTTATTCTCATTTCAAGGATGGGTTTTCACAGTGCTACAGCAAAAAAATGCTTTAGAGAAATTGCTTGCATTTTTACAGTAAATTGATGCAAATTTGTCAGCAGTCAGCACATTTTTAAGGTAAAACAGGTAATTCACCTGTTAAAAAAACACACTGGCAAAAACATTGCAGAACCAAAACAATTTGTGGTAAGAATGCTGGGGTTCAAAGAGCAAGGAAAAAACCTTTTTACAAAACAATAAAATCACAAAAAGTGACCCCTAAAGCAGTGTCTCAAGGGCAGTGTTTCTCAAGCACCACCAACAGGTCATGTTTTTTGGATTTCCGTAATCTTTCACAGGCGATATAATTATGGTCAGTGAATCAGGTATCACCACAATTATATCACCTGTAAAAGACTAAGGAAATCCAGAAAACATGACCTGTTGGGGCTGCTTGAGGACTGCGCTTGAAAAACACTGCCCTAAAGAAGATGATCCCCTATAAACCAATGAAACTATCAGTTGTGACATTGTATGAGCATTGTAGTGTAGCACACTGCACTTAAAGGGGTACTCCGGCGCTTAGACATCTTATCCCCTATCCAAAGGATAGGGGATAAGATGTCTGATCGCGGGGGTCACGCCCCCTCCCATAGGCTTGCATTGAGGGACGGAGCGTGACGTCACACAGGGGCGGAGTCGTGACGTCACACGCCGCTGGCCCTGTGGTCGCCGGTAATCAGACCCGCAGCGAACATGCTCCGGGGACTGATTTTAACTGGGGTGTTGCGCGCAAGATCACGAGGGTCCCCAGCGGCGGGACCCCCGCGATCAGGCATCTTATCCCCTATCCTTTGGATAGGGGATAAGATGTCTAAGCGCCGGAGTATCCCTTTAAGAGAGCTGTCACTAAGAAACAATGATGCCTCCTAAAAAGTTGTTGCACTTAAAGGGGTACTCCGGTGAAAAACAATTTTTTTCATATGAACTGGCTCCGGAACAGATATGTAAATCACTTCTATTAAAAAATATTCATCCTTCCAGTACTTATTAGCTGCTGTATACTACAGAGGAAGTTGTGTAGTTCTTTCCAGTCTGACCACAGTTTTCTCTGCTGACACCTCTGTCCATGTCAGGAACTGTTCAGGAGCAAATCCCCATGGCAAACCTCTCCTGCTCCGGACAGTTTCTGACATGGACAAAGGTGTCCGCAGGGAGCACTGTGGTCAGACTGGAAAGAACTACACCACTTCCTGTGGAGCATACAGCAGCTGATAAGTATTGGAAGGATTAAGATTTTTTAATAGTAATTTACAAATCTGTTTAACTTTCTGCCGCCAGTTGATTAGAAAAAAAATAAAAAAAAAAATAATGTTTTCCATTGGAGTAACCCTTTAAAGCCTCTTCTCATTAAATAGATTCCTAAATATTCTCGAGGCTGTATTAACTATTTTGAAAGTGGTTTGAATAACCTTTTACAATCTGTTCCGGAGATATTACTCCCTGTTGAATTCCATTGCTATCTTCAGTATCCATTGGTTACGAATAGTGTTGCGATTTGGCAAACCAGGCCGCGCTTGTGCGGTGGTTGGCAGCTATAACATTATGAAGGCCAGCAGAGAGTTGGGGGCGTGCATATTAGCACACGCGCGGTAGCTCCCGGTCACCTGTCTGACCAGAGGATTGCCACATCTGTGCTTACCATGCCATGTTGTGACCACCCTCTGGAATAAAACAGCAGGAGCTTCCATGGGTCCCGAGTGAGTTATAGCAGCATTGGGATCACATATGTTCAGGCCTAAACAGTCAATCATGTATGAATATCCCGTCCTGCAAGAAGAAGGAAGTGAGAGCAGGTGCAGCGATTGAGCGGCCTGAAAGTCTGAGGTGGGAATACCCCTTTAAACTCAATTCATGCTGAACGTACAACTACATGCATATTTTGCTGCAGATTTTCAGTCAATGGGTAGCAAACTCAACTGCAGAAAATCTGCAGTAAAATAGGCAGATGGTCGTAATACAGTGACAAGTCCTGTCCTGGTCTACTCAGCTGAATTGAAAGCATCAAAGATCCTTAAGATGCTTTTAGTTTGGGTTTGTAAACAAGTGGCTGGACAGGGACTTGCGGGTGTATTACTCTTGTCATCACACTGTTAAAAAGTGCAAGCGTATTTTTAAAGGGGTACTCCACTGGCCAGTGTTCGGAACGAAATGTTCTGAATGCTGTTTTCACGCGGCAGGGGTTGGCCATGCCCCTCGTGACATCAAGGTCATGCCCCCTCAATGCAAGTCTATGGGAGGGGGCATGACACCGTCATGCCCCCTCCCATAGACTTGCATTGAGGGGGCGTGACCTTGATGGTTGGCCATGCCCCTCGTGACATCAAGGTCACGCCCCCTCAATGCAAGTCTATGGGAGGGGGCATGACGGTGTCATGCCCCCTCCCATAGACTTGCATTGAGGGGGCGTGACCTAGATGTCACGAGGGGCATGGCCAACCCCTGCCGCGTGAAAACAGCATTCAGAACATTTCGTTCTGAACGCTGGCCAGTGGAGTACCCTTTAAGGCACTTTTTTTTTCAGACAGTTTCTTTCAATTACGGACGCAATAATTTGCAATCTTTGTTTTACAGTGTGTACATGCCTTAGGGTGCATTTACATTAATACATTTTTCATGTTTTTTCCACTTTATTTTTGGTATGGTGATACACCTATTTGTGGAAGTAAAAAATAAAAATAAAATAAAATGTTCCATCCTTATCTAAATGATGAAGAGGACAACTGGCTCAATGACAAATTCCACTCTGCTAATCAGCTGACAGCGTCATTCGCCATACGTCAACTTGATCCTGTGATCCAGAACCGATTTTTACTTCCTGGTGTTGCCACATCTGTGGCTTTCAATGTGCGTGTTAAATAAATATTCCAGCGATTGCTGACAGATAGAGAACAGGTGTCTTTTGAACAATACCATTTCTTAAAAGCATAGGAGTCACCTTTACAGTGCCATTAAATGAAGAGGTGAAAGTGCCCCAAAGGCTTTTGTAAGTACAAGGATGTAGATCCTGTACAGTGCCCATTTACCACTCAGAAGGGGAAGTCCTTGGTAAACACCTGCAGGGTTTTGCTGGCGATAGTCTGCATGCTGAACGTAGGCACCTCTGGCTGGAATACAAGGAAGAGAAGATGTAGCTCAGTCTTGACGGCGTAGCACTTGTGGGAACTGGATACGGTGTAGCACTGGTGAGCATGGTGACTGAAGCCTGAGGCAAACCTCTCTTCATAAGGAGCTGAGAAAATACAAATGAAAACATTACATTAAAAAAAATGTCAAAGTTTGGTACATGGACAGTGAAAGATGCACCAAATTTGTGCCCCTTAAAGGGGTTATCCAGGAAAAAACTTTTTTTTATATATCAACTGGAGCCAGAAAGTTAAACAGATTTATAAATTACTTCTATTAAAAAATCTTAATCCTTTCAGTACTTATGAGCTTCTGAAGTTAAGGTTGTTCTTTTCTGTCTAAGTGCTCCCTGATGACACGTGTCTCGGGAACCGCCCAGTTTAGAAGCAAATCCCCATAGCAAACCTCTTCTAAACTGAGCGTTTCCCGAGACACGTGTCATCAGAGAGCACTTAGACAGAAAAGAACAACCTTAACTTCAGAAGCTCATAAGTACTGGAAGGAAAAAAATCTTAAGCCTTCCAGTACTTATCAGCTGATGTATGCTGCAGAGGAAGTTTCGTAGTTCTTTTCTCTCTGAACACAGTGCTCTCTGCTGACACCTCTGTCCATGTCAGGAACTGTCCAGAGTAGGAGCAAATCCCCATAGCAAACCTCTCCTGCTCAGAACAGTTCCTGACATGGACAGAGGTGTCAGCAGAGAGCACTGTGGTCAGACTGAAAAGAACAACTCAACTTTCTCCAGAGCATACAGCAGCTGATGAGTACTGGAAGGGTTAAAAAAAATTAATAGAAAGAATTTACACATCTGTGTAACTTTCTGGCACCAGTTGATTTTGAAAAAAAAAACAAAAAACTGAGTACCCCGTAATAAACTTGGCACACTTTCCTCTAGGGCACTTTTCCTCAAAATGGACATTTGACATGTCGAAAATCTTCCCCCATGGTTCTCCCTACCGTCATAGTTCTATGTACATGAGTATAATGATTTTGGAGATCCATCACTTACTCTCTCTCTCTTGTTCTAGGGCTCAGCTGAAGTCTGTGTGGACCGTGACCATGTTAGAAATGAGCAGCAATCAGAAAGCAAAAGTCCTGTAATTTAGGCAGGCTCAGTGTTGACGCTCCTCACAACGGAGCATAACGTGCTTGTGAACGAGCCCTAATCGATGGCGCCAGTAAGAAAGCACATGACCCAACGTTTCCCAACCAGGGTGCCTCCAGCTGTGGGAAAACTACAACTCCCAGCATGCCCGGACAGCGCCAGTCACACCCTTTCCCATAGAGTTGCATTTAGGGAGCATGGCCGTTACGTCACGAGCCTCCGCCAGGCATCCAGAATGGAGCAAACTTCATCTGATGTCTGGGGTGTGGCAGCAGAGATCGCGGGGGTCCCCAGCGGCGGGACCCCGGCAATCAGACATCTTATACCCTATCCTTTGGACAGGGGACAAGATGTCTAGGGGTGGAGTACCCCTTTAAAGTTTACAGGATAAGAACACATGTGGTGTTGTCATGGGGTAAAGAAAAAACAATCACTAGTTGTTGTAATCTTAATATTTCCTTTATCCTCATGACAACACTTGTCAGACATATGGTAGATAATCTTAGGGCTGTATAATCTTAGGGCTGTATAATCTTAGGGCTGTATAATCTTAGGGCTGTATAATCTTAGGGCTGTATAATCTTAGGGCTGTATAGTTGTCTGAAGCACTTTCCTTCTAAAAGCTAAAAGGCCCTTAGACTGGAGATCTAATCTCTAATGGTTAAAGAAGCCTGTTACATTGAAAATGCAGTCAGATCTGCAGACTTCATGTTATAAAAGAAACAGAAGAAGCTGAGCAGATTGAGATATATATA